>NW_019397921.1:0-37468 GCF_000591075.1 Eurytemora carolleeae | reverse complement strand
AGAAACTGGGGTTGGGACATATGGAGGGGTGCTTGAAGAAAGGGATGGGGAGAGGAATGCTCAAATATTTTAATGGCTTTTGCTCATATTACATATATTTGGTGAAATTTGATATTTTTTTCCAAAAACAGAGGGTCTGAGGAGGTCGGCCCGGCGTCTAAGACTAGGTTTCAGACTCTAAGATTCTACCCGGGTACTGAATTAGATATGATATTTTAATTTCCTTTAGATGGAAACAAAAAATGTCATTAGATATTTTACAAATTTTAACCAGATAATGGTTTTGCTGAATAAAAAATAACAAATGGATGTACTTTCAAATAACAACAGGTTTCGTTATTTTTTCTGCTTAAAATTGCATGAAACTTACTGAATATAAAGACTAAATTTTTAAATGTTTTGATGTTTTTAATGTTGTCTTTCAATGTGCACCGCAATTTTTCAATGAAATAACTAATAACAACATTTGACAACTATAAGCACTGTTAACAATTAGTCACATATTGACGCCAAAAATTCAAAGTAAAATTGAGATTGTTAACAAACTGTTAATAACAGAAAAAGTTTGACAAACCCTTAGTGAACAATTCAAAAAAAGGTCTGTACGTTCCCAGCCCTATATACATAGAGAATAGAATATATAGAGAGGAATTAAAAGAATTTCTCGGTATGAATTTTTTCAGTCCCTTTCAGCCTGAAAGGGAGTTCAAAGTGTACAAAAATGTTCACAAATTATGTGCAGTAGAGTACATTAATACAGTATGTTCCCTAGACTATTTATTTCAATTTTTAAAGCTGTTAAATAAACTTTATAATGAATTAGGTGAATAAAAACATCATTTGATTTATAGTTATAACGGAAAATCATCGTTTGTAAAGTGAAAGGCATAGAGTCTATGTGAAATGATCATTGGTCAATNTATATAATGATATTCCAGGGCCCAACAGGTTATATAGCATAAATATGTGAAGTACACCTGCAGTATGGAAACAGTACAACAAAATGGCCGTTTTACACTTTTTTCTAGTAAATTCCTCTCTATATATATTCTATTCTCTATGCCTATATAGTATTAATTTAGTAAAACTTACATTGTAGCTTCATTATTATCAGTGTTCAAAAACACAATCAAAGGAATCCAAATCTTTTCAACTTCTTCTTGAGCAAGAACATTGGATGACGTTGACGTTTTAAGGTTGTAATAACTTAATCGATAATCATACCATTTCATTATCATCAAAAACTAAATGATGACAAATTTATCTAGATTTAACTTTTTTTTAGAATCAAAACCTACCTTCAATGTATACTTATGATTTATTTCTTCAATTTTTAAGATGTCCTTGATTGAGATGGATACATTGATGTTAACAGGATGAATTTTCTTTTCCTTCCTGTCATAACTTATATACAAAGAACATTTTTTTTATATTCTGTCTATATTAAACCATTAAAATTTTATGATCAGGATGTTGATTTATTTCTAAAACAAACTTTTTATATTGTAAGTGACCCCCTTTAAAGAGATTATAAATGAAAAATTAAAGGAGGTGTGTAGCCTGTAGGCTGAAACCAGAGTATTGAGTTGATCGAGACAGGGACATCAGATAGAACTCTGATGGGTCTTGATCAACTCCTCAGATACTTCGGTTTCAGCCTATACCCCCTTACATTTTTCCTTTAAAAAGGTGAACTTTAAAACCTTTATTGGATCAAATATTTGGAAGTTTTCAAGTTCAAAAGAGCTAATTCTAACAATTGCAGCAATATCCTTCCAAGGCAGAAATGCACAAATCAATTTAGAGAGTAACAACAATAGAATTTTATCAAATCTATAAGAAAAGATTATTGATATCTCATACCATAGATTAATTAAAGTAACAGATATGACACTAGATGTCGTCTTTTTGAGATATTAAGTATTTTGTTCACAATAACCCTGAGGCAGAAGCCCAAAGAACAGGCTCTCTCTCTGTCTTGCAATTCTATGGAGAGAGAGCCAATAATTTTTAGATTTTAATTAATCTATGCCTCATGCATTCTTATGCAGACAAAGTGTTCAGGCAGAATTGTTATTCTATAATGCCACTTAAATATGGAGAGTCACTTGAAACTGCGTTCCCTTAAATTGGAAAAATATTGCCTGAATGGTACAATAGTATCTTTGTAATTGTCTTTTAAAAAGATAATTTTGCATAATTCTTCATCAGATTCATCCAGACAGTTTGTGGTTTGATCACACCTGTAATATTCAAAATTCATATCTTTTATCAATTGATATGTTTGTTTTTATCTAACTTTATGTAAAAGGCTTGAAAATACCTTTGCATGGTGAATTTAAATTTATACACATAGATCTTTAAATAAAGTGATATTACTAATGCAACGCCTCCCATTGGAATAATGTAATTTGCATTGGAACATTTTACGCATTGTGCATTTCTATAAATGTATGCTTTGAGGTGACATCTTTTAAAAAGCTATAGATTAATTTTATTTATTTGATATCCATCAATAGCTTAAAAATCAAGAAATCAAAGCGTTGTCTGTGGAAACTGCAAACAGCTAAATCAGAAGCCAACATTTTTTGTTTAACCAATGAGAGAACATAATGTATATACTAAATCAATCAGATGTTGTGTACTTTGAATATAAAGATCAAGGGATAGATATTAAAGGTTTTCATCACAAGAGTTCCTACCTCTGATACCAAATTTAATGAACTTAAAGGGGGTGTTCATGAAAAATGAAAGGGGGTATAGACTTAATGCGATAAAAAAGCGCTTTTGATCACAACTAATCGTACTTCTAGCTGTTGCGTCTATAAGGAGAAAATTGTTAACGACGTCTCATACCGAATAACTTAGTGCCCACACAAATTGAGAAAATTGCAACATACGACTTAGACCGTAAAAAATCAATTTAATTTCAAACAAATCATTTAGATATTACAATCTATAGTCATTGATTATCTTTCGCCACATTTGTATATAGTTTATATTCTATAATATTTTATTTTTTTTAGAAAATGTTTTCAACGGATTTCGAAAATTGTGAGATAGTTGCGCAAGCAACAAGAGAAACAAACAAATTAATTAAAAAATATTATAAAATATAAACTACATACAAATGTGGCGAAAGATAATCGATGACTATAGGTTGTAATATCTGAATGATTTGTTTGAAATTAAATTTATATTTTACAGTCTAAGTCATATGTTGCAATTTTCTCAATTTGTATAGGCGCTAAGTTATTCGGTATGAGACGTTTTTAACAATTTTCTCCTTATAGACGCAACAGATAGAAGTAAGATTAGTAGCGATCAAAAGCGCTTTTTTATCGCATTAAGCCTATACCCCCTTTCATTTTTCGCGAACACTCCCTTTAAGCTACGTTGCTGATAAATCTACGGCCTGTTCAAATTTAAACATCCAATTTAAAGTTGCAGATTAGGGAAGGATTTAAATCAGTGATTGAAACTTTAACCAGCAGTTCAAATTCATTAAATTCTGTCTCTGTAGTTTAAAATTAAATACCTATTATCCATATCAATACACTGTCCATCATTGCATGTAAACTGGTTCTCAGAGCATGTGGTAAACTTAATCTTACGAACAGAAGACATGCCAACTTTCTTGCATGGATCAGAGTTCACTTTACTAATTAAAGAGAATAATCTGAAATAGCTCTCTTTGAAAGATGAAAACATAACATAAGTTTAGTTTTAATGTATGAAAAAGCTGTACTACAAAAGGGCATTCAATTCTTAAGTAATTTGAACTTTCAGAATTAAATATTCATAAAAATGTTTAAACTATAGTTTATTTCGTAAATTGGAAAAGTAAAGAATGAAAGTATTTCAATTTTATAAAACAAAATCATTCTGCAGTCCTTTGGTTATCATACAAGGAAATTTTGTTTAGATTTAGCTTGACTCGGTGAAAAATATAGCAACCAATAAGTTTTTACTTGAGTAGCCTAAAAACTTTAAATGTTTATAAGAAGACCTCTAACGAACGATCCCCCATCAGTACTTTAGCACTTGAGATTTAATTAGTAGTTTTCTATACAATGCAGTTTATAATTGGCTGTATACCTAAAATCAAATAAGTTTATTCCGAGTAGAAGTGAATCTCTTGTAGATGATGAAAACGCCAAGGAAGTGTTGTCCTTTCTATCATACCAGAGCCATTGAAGCCTTTCCTAAAGTTTACATTGTAGATTTCATACAAAATGATTTATATTATTATATAAAATTTTTTATTGAGTTTAAAAATGAAGAAACATACAATGTTTGTTTACCAAGAATGAAACAAAACTCTTAAAAAACCTGAAAACTAATATTAAACAAAAGTATTTCTCTTACTTTATCATAAATAACAAAAGAAGAAGAAAATCCCAGGTACAAAATAGAACCATCTAGATTGATGTTATACAAATATTTAGCATTATAAAAAGATGCTTCACACAGACCTCGAACATGAACACTTCTATAACACAATATTGTAAATAAGGTTTCCAGCAGATTGGAGATATCATTGAGTGCATATTCTGAATTTATTTTATTCTGCCCCAAACTGTTATTGGGCCAAGAACATTTAAAACAAATTTCATAATGTAAAATACATTGAAAAGAACTAATAATCATTAATCCATAGTGCAAGTCCTTGGGATTATCATGGAACATTTAAAAAATCTTACCTCATAGGTGAATCAACTAAACAGGCAGTACATAGGGTAGAAGAACATTCAGCATCCCCTACTCTTCCATCAACTAGAACTGAAGAACTGGAGTTATAAGATACATAAGATCCTTGAAATATTAGACAATTGAAGTCCTGTGATCCTGGATATGGTCGCCCTTGCATCCAGTTTAGGTATGTTATCTAAATAAAAAGACTTAGATAGATAAAACGTTTAAATAAGTTTTAAGACTTTTTCGATGTAAAACAATAACAAGCCTGATGAGGAGGAAAATATATTGGATATTTAATAGGGCTGGGCACCTATAGTCCATTGCCAAACTGTTCAAAAAAGGGTTAGTAAAAATAACAGAACAATTTAAATTTTCTGGTTTCCATTCCTTTAGTTAGCAGTTTTTTTTAATCTCTCTTAATGTTACTTTTTAGTGACAATCATAATTATGTAAACAAGGGCAAGAGTTGATTTATTAGAAGTTTTCATTGTTTTTCAGAATGAAAAGTTCGTTCTTTTTTATTAACTATATTTATTTTAATAAACAGTTTTATTTATTTAAAAACTTACCTTCTGTTAACAGAATGTTGCCCAGCCCTAAATGATTATCATTAAATGTATCAATTTACTTGGTTGTTATTGTAAAAATGTTTCCATATCCCTTCTGTTTCCTCGTCATTTGTTCCAAGCCACATCCTGCACATATTTTATATTAAATGTTGTTTATAACCTTTGACTTTAGCAATTGAAGTATTGGATAGTTATATTTTGGCATCTATTTTTTTCTTCAGAAAATGGCTGGTTTTACAGTTTTGGCAATAGTTAAGGAAATGTTTGCTTTCTAAGTTTGCTTCTATTTCAATTGAAAGAACAGAGTTAGGTAAAAAATTAAAAACAAACAAAAAAGGTAAAATGGTTATTTTTTTGTACCAGAGTGAAAATTAGTTTAAACAAAGTCTCAAAATATGAAATTTTAGTTATAAGAATTATTCAGATTTTTCCAATGCCTTTTTCAAACCCAAAACCTTTAAAATTTTAAATTGGATAAATCAAAGTATGGTAGAATAGAAGAAGAGATCAGACTGGAGCATGAGAGAACATATTTAAAAAACCTTCTCAGAGTTTCCATAAGATTATTCTGTACATTTTTCCTCAGAAGCATTGAGAAATTGTACTAAAACCCTGGCGATAGCTCTAATTCCCATAAATTTGTTACATAATATTGTTTTGAAAAAAAAATTAAAACTTATTGTAACATTTAATCCCTTGATATCGTTACAATCCCAGACATAAATCCTAGGGAAATCAAGATCATCTTTGAAGGTTAATACAAGACTTCACTTTCATTCCCAGTATCAATCCATAATTTACCCAAACCTCTCATCTTGTGTATAATATCTATCTCTCAAGGTCTTGAATAAGTGGGTTTATCAATCTACATTTTATTGGTACAAATATATCTGTTAATATCTATTTATATTAAACCATATTCCATATCTCTGTAGAGTCCCTCAGCGGTAAGACAAGTCTCCACTAGCTCTTAAATAGGAAGAGTCCCTCAGCGGTAAAGCAAGTCTCCACTAACTCCTATATAGGAAGAGTCCTTCAGCGGTAAAGCAAGTTTCCACTAACTCCTATATAAAGCAAGTCTCCACTAACTCCTATATAGGAAGAGTCCCTCAGCGGTAAAGCAAGTCTCCACTGACTCTTATATATGGAGAGTCCCAAAGTGGTTAGGCAAGTCCCCACTGACCCTTATGTAGGAAGAGTCCCTCGGTAGTTCATCTGAGCCTCTGTTCCCTGCTGGGCTAGATGTGGTCTCAGCTGATCCTTCTATAGATAATAAAACTGGTGATCTCCTGATCAATCCTAGCTATCTATCAATCTGCTTGTAACTGGTGATTTATGATCATCCTAGTTCTCTGTCAATCTGCTGTAGATCTATGGTCTCATACTTGCAGTTCTCCAGTGGTTCATATAGCTGGTGATCTTTGTGATCCACCCTAGCTCTCTATCAATCTGCTTTGGATCTCTAGTCTCCACAGTATCGGCAACTTCCACAGTATTTGCAGTATCCTCCATATCTGCAGTGTCCACAATATCTGCAGTATCTTCAATATCCGCAGTATCCACAGTATCTGCAGCATTCCTAATATCTGCAGTATCCACAGTATCTGCAGTATCCTCCATATCTGCAGTGTCCACAATATCTGTAGTATCTACAATATCTGCAGTATCCTTCATATCTGCAATATCTGCAGTATCCATATAATCTGTATTCTGCTCTGCATCTCTGTTGATCTACAGTCTGCTCTATATCTCCGTGATCTGTTAGATGCTCTGCATCTCGATTGATCTCCCATCTACTTGATATCTCCTTGATCTGTAGGATGCTCTGCATCTCGATTGATCTCCCATCTACTTGATATCTCCTTGATCTGTAGGATGCTCTGCATCTCGGTTGATCTCCCATCTACTTGATATCTCCTTGATCTGTTGGATGTTCTACATCTCGATTGATCTCCCATCTACTTGATATCTCCTTGATCTGTAGGATGCTCTGCATCTCGGTTGATCTACCATCTACTTGATATCTCCTTGATCTGTAGGATGCTCTGCATCTTGATTGATCTCCCATCTCTTTGATATCTCTTTGATCTATAGGATGCTATGCATCTCGGTTGATCTCCCATCTAATTGATATCTCCTTGATCTGTAGGATGCTCTGCATCTCGGTTGATCTCCCATCTACTTGATAGATCCTCATGATCTCCTTTCACCTGGATTCATTGGCCTGTATTATCTTCTGAGTCCACAGTGTTTCTAACCATAGAAACACCTGGAATATTAGAGGGTTTAGGTAGTTGAACCAGCTGTATAGAGGTGGAACTACATTGCTCTGATTCTATTATCCATTCTATAGTTCCAGCAATCCTCGGAGCCTCCAGTGTTTCTAACCATAGGAACACCTGGGATATCAGAGTGTGTAGGTAGTTGAACCAGCTGTATTGAGGTGGAACCACATCTCTCTGATTCTCTTGTCTGTTCTATAGCTCTAGTGATCCTCTGAGTCTCCAGTGTTTCTAATCCTAGAAACACCTGGAATATTAGATTGTGCAGGTAGTTGAATCAGCTGTACTGAGGTGGGACCACACTGCTCTGTTTCTATCGTCTGTTCTACAGTTCCAGTGTTTCTAATCATAGAAACATCTGGAATATTAGAGTGTGTGGGTAGTTGAACTAGCTGTACTGAGGTAGAACCACACTGCTCTGTTTCTAACCTATTCATTTCATCCATGGTATCTGTCCCTTCCATGATATCCATCTAATCTATCATAAACCTGAGTATCAGACTCATTAATGGTTTATTGGTGTATTCTTCTGTATTCTGTATTCCTGAAGATATGATCTTGTAGATACAATCATATAAGTCCACATGTTGTAAGCCTTCTGAGAGCTGTCCATGAAGTGCCCGTCCCCCAGCTCTGTTTGAACAAACGGAGCTTGGCTCATACATCTGTTCTATTCAAGGATCTGGGGTGCACTGTTGAATCTTAATGAATCAGTTCAGGTTAACTACTCCACATTCATTAAAAGAACAAATAGATAAAGGTGTGAGGCTGGGGGAAGTTTTTAGCATGAGTCACCTATACTTTAAATATTACATTATTAGAAATGCTTTTTTTAAAGCATTAAATGGATATATATATTTTTAGGCTATCTTCCTCCTTAAACTAAATTGTTGCATGCTCCTCCTCCTGCTCATATGACATCAGGAGGAGTGAGAATTTTTATACATTGTCTCAGTACTACAAGAAATTCAGAAAAAAGAACTATAATGGGAGAAGATAACTACCTCAGATGAGATTTAAATTAGGATCTTTTTTACCTGGTTTGATATAAATTGGAAACAGGGTTTACAGTAGAGGAACAAGCAGAAAATTTAAAGCTGGAAGATGAAAAATGTTTATTCAAATCATCAAATTCTTCTTTAGAGTCATAGGTCAGCATACGCCCAGATAGCTTACTATTTGAAATACAAGTTTGTCATTTCTATTTTTAGTAATTGTGTCTAAGTCATGTCTTACCTGCAAGTATGAATGCTCTGACTGTAATCTTGTTTTATTGGAATTAAATGAATACTATGATTCAAGTTCTTGCAGACATCATCTTCAAATTCAAGAGTCTAAAAAAACATGAGTTATTAATCAGTTGAACAGTTCAGTTATACAATTTAAAGACAGAACTTTTGTGTCGTGAATCTCCGGATCAAAAATTTATCTCATGAATCTTGTGCAGATCTACAGATTTATTAACTTGCTCAATAATATTCCATTGCCGGCATACCCTTTAATTGAGGGATTGAGCATTTATCCATAAATTTATCCACATTGGATATCAAGATCAAATATTTTAGATCATCGATTCTTCAAACAAAAGTTCTGATCAATACAATTTTAAAAAACGTTTATTTACTTCTAACAAAAAATTGAAAACACAGTTTTTAATTACAATAAAAAATATCAAGGAAGTTTCAAGAGGTTAAGAGATGTGCATAGACCTTTAAGATGGAAACTACAAATTTGTCCATAAAAAGTCTGTGATTTAGCACCTCCAATTCAGAAGTTTGTTTTCGCCCAATCAGTTTCCAGTTTGAGTATTTCCAGCTAACAATCTCTCCTTCAATTGACTTATGGCAACCTGTTAATAAAGCTTTTTTATTGGAATGATAAATACCCCTATTTTTTAAAGAATCTTATATTTGATATTAGAACTACGGATCTTGCCTGTAATTTCCATCATTTCTTGTTCTGTTAAAATCCTACTAAAGATCTGCATGTCAGTCACCTGAACTTAAGTAAGCTCCCAGACTCAATTTGCAAGTTGTGATTATTTTTTTTTACTTCACAGCAATTAAATATGTTACACAACAATGATCATGCTGGTTTACAGCATGTGCAAAGCATGTCGAAAATTATGAATGTATGTTAAACCAGGGAAATTGAAGATTTCCAAGAAACTATTATTTTGAGACAACTTAAATCATGTTTTTTCTGTTGTTAAAACTCATAAACTTCTTTTTTTATGTTTATATAGTTTAAAGTGTACCTTTCCATGAATGGACATAAAACCTGTTCCAACGGATCTCCAAAGACAGCCAGGCGAAACATTGTCAAAAGTTCCATTTACCCTCTTATAGAAATCTACCAAGGTCTCTCCTACAACCTCTAACGTCTTATTACCATTTTCAAAAAACTAAACATTAAAAACTGTTTGTGTCAACTGTAAATTAGTATCAAAGTATTATTAATATGCAGATTATTATCCCACTGACATTGATGATAACAATAACAGTTCAACAAACTATCTCTACTTGAATATCTATTGGTATTTACTTAACATTGTTGTGTTTGTTTTAAATCCCTGTTTATACCTTAACCTGTCCTGTTAGCATGTCTAAAGATATACATGTATGCTGCCAGGTTTGGAGATCTAAAGTTTTAGATCCCAACCCAATCCAATCAAAATCATTATCAAACCTGTACAAAATATCACTATGCATTAAGGTGCAGGAAAAACGTCAGGAGCATTATATTATCATCAATTACTTTGTTTTTAATCCTATCCAGGGTCCAGATGTCCAAATAGCATACATTATTCCCTCCTATAAAGTTGTCCTGTTTAAGATAGTTTACAGACAGATAGGTAGTTTATTTAAACAGACCAGTGGCAGAATTTAAAGAATTTGAGCTGCAGCTTAGATTTAAGCCACGGCTCAAATTTGGTTAGTTCCACTTAAAATTGTATTTAATTTTTCAAGATTTCATCTAAAGTGATAACCAGAAAACTGTAGAATAGGAAGACAATATTAAAATAATAGTGCACTGCATTTGATGTTGTTACAAAGCAAATAGCTTTAATAGTGAGTTATTATACTACTTTTTAATTAAAATTGGTCTGTTTACACTCCACAATTGATGTGTTTTATGTTCATTGTTCATTTAAAGTCCTAACTTGAGTTAAAAAGTCAACTTCCTATTCCAGAGTTTTCTAGCTATCATTGTTGGTACTTATGTTTTTGGTAAGTTGTTAAACTACTTTTGCATGGAGCATCATTCCAGGTATTTGTCAATCATTAAAGTCATAACAAATATCAAACAAAATTTGTTGCCAAATTGTATGTCCATATCAAAAAAGAAACTTTAAGCAGACAAAGGAATTGAGTTTTTGCCGCAAACTCGGATTTTTAAAACCCAAATGTCATAGACCGTAGATATTTCAAAGTATGAATTCTGGTGGATGTAATTTTGAAATATGAAA
The DNA here is from genome assembly GCF_000591075.1 of Eurytemora carolleeae. Lineage (NCBI taxonomy): Eukaryota > Metazoa > Arthropoda > Copepoda > Calanoida > Temoridae > Eurytemora > Eurytemora carolleeae. The sequence goes on along the minus strand of NW_019397921.1, from coordinate 26,450 downwards.
GGTATGCATCATCTGGTTGTTGAGATATAGGTATTTTAAAATTGGAATTTGTGTCAAAAACTCAATTCCTTTAGGGTACCTATAATTATCTTGTAAACAAAAAAACTTACCACATAATTTGTTCTGTTTTGATTCAAAGTTCCAAAAGATACCACCACAATATATGGAATCTGAAGGCTTTCAAAACGAACAGGAAATGTTCTTTAGAAAATAAAAAAATAATTTCTTTCTGTAGTAAAACAAGACAAATTTTTTCTAAAAGATGATGAATATTTTTTGGTAAACTGTAAACATAAACAGCTTTGATGTCCTCTAGCAAGGCTTGCATTTAAGGTAAAGTTACAGTGCTATTCTGAAAGAACCAAAATAATTATGAATCTTTGTTCCTAGATATAAGGCTGAAAATTCTATAATTTTCAAGCTATTTGCATTTGAATTTGCAGGACATACACAAGCTGGGGGTGAAAACAGAAAATTACAAAGCTATAACTAAAAGTATGTAAGTATTTAGTTTTTGTCCATTTTCCTTAATTTCAGAAAAATTTTAAATAGACAAAAACTAAATACTTACATACATTTAGTTATAGCTTTTTAATTTTCTGTTTCCACCCCCAGCTTGTGTATGTCCTGCAAATATTAATTAAACAGTTGAGTTTCCCATGAATAGAGTGATTATTAACAAAATGTACTGTCAATAGTATTTTAAATATTATTTAGTAACGGTGAGACAAGAAAAACAGTTAAAAGTATAAAATAATATAAAATAAGTCATGCAGCATTTGAACAGTGGTTCAGAGAGCAATTCGGATGAAGGGCTTGAATTGCATGTAGTTCTTTTCCCCCTTATAACAGCAACTGCATTAATAAATCACAAAAATGGGGCTATTTGTTGATGCCGATTATATAACTTGAAAATTTAAATAAACATTTCAGTCGTTTCCCAATTTGTTAAAAGTAATATTCTAAGCTCCCTGAAAAATTGCTGTTCAAATCTTTCTGCTTATGAACAAAGTTGCAGCGTTCACTAGTTTGAGAAAAATCTAAGAAGACCTTGGTTATTCCTGGTCTTTTTGAACAGCACTGCAACAATAAATATGCAAGGTACAAAATTTCGTAATTCCTTACTTGGCTATAACAGCTATAACCTGGAAACTGTAGAATAGGAAGATTAAGAAAGCAATACTGTGCATTTGATGTTGTCACACAGCAAATAGCTTTACTAAGTTATTAAGTCACTTATTAAGTGGAATGGGTCTGTTCACATTGCAAAATTGATGTGCCTCATGTTCATTGAACAATCGGAACCCATAACTTGAGACTTCATATTCCAGAGTTTTCTGATTTTCACTATATTATACTCCTTTGACGCATTTTTAACTGTAATCACACAACTGCTCAACAACACAATAATAAGTGATTTCTCACAGTACAGTTAGCTCACATGGATTTATTAAAGCCCTAAGATCCTACAGTTTGCATGTTCTTTCTAGAAAACGTTCTCACACTTAATTGTTTTAGATTTGGCAAGTGTAATGCTTGCTTGCCATTTTTTTCAAAATATTCCAAAATTAAAACAAAATTGTGAGCTGCCTTAGTAAACATTAGTATGTCATAGAAGCCCCTAGAGCTTATAGTGTGAAAGAATTAAATTTTTTTTTCAAAGTTTCTCAGATTTTAAAACAAAGCAAAAATGAATTTACCTAAAGCAAAATGACATAAGAGGGGAGTATTTGTATTCATCTTCACTAACAACACATTCCATGTCATTGCATGTGTTGCAATTATTGTTTCTAGAAATATGGAGTTCAGATAGAGCCAAACTGTATTGTTTGTAGTTTTGAATTACTGGAAGCCGTTTGAATTTTGAGATCCCTGATATTCTGTTCATCAAGTCATCAAAAGAAAAATTGTGCACATTTTTTTGCATGCGAGCATTTATATTTTGGATTAATTGTGAGTAAGTACCTGCATTATTGTTTTGCAGGGGTCCATATAATTCCACCCAATACTATCCTAAATTCTGATTGATTGATATTAGGGGTAGAAATTAACCATGTTGTTATTTTATATCATAATTTATCTCTTATATTGATTACTTATATCACGGAACTGCACTACATTTTTTTGAAGTACACATACACAGACGCCTCAATTGGGTTAAATAAGAAGCCATAGAATGTCGTTTGACAGATCTACTACAATTTATTAGTGTGTTGGCTTTTCTATTCTATAAGTTTTATATCTTTGCAACCCTCTATACTAAGGCGTGAGATCTCCAACAAAACTTGGTCTGAACTAGATTTATTTTTTAATAGTACGTAAAACTTTTACTTACAAACTAAACATTAAATACACGAATAGGAGTTCCCCAGGTTAAAGTACCAATAACATAGAATGAGCGTGGTGAGTCGGGCCAAAAACTTAAAGCACAAAGGAGAAGAAAACAAATGAAAACTTCAAACCTTAGATGGGGGAATCTCACACTTGGGCTGAAGGGATATTTATCTCACACAACTGAGCTAGGGGGGGGTTATGGAACCTAGGGGGAGTAGGAGATAATTGGCATAATTGCTTTGTAAGGGTTCTGATTTGTTAATGAAAAATTCTAGGTACTTTTAAATTGGGAGAATTGGTGGTTTAATTGACAAAACAGTGTAATGTGTGCCCTTATTGGTGGATAAAAAACTAGGTAATTTTTCATTGTCCCGGCTTATCGGGTTTACAAATACAAATCTAAATAAAGATGATAGAACTAAAATCTCATAGTATTTACAGCCATCTTTTCTATAGTTTAAAAAGATTTTAGGACTTTTTAAGCATTTCCATCATCAAAAACTAGCCTTTTTTACGTAATTGCCGTTAGAAATGCATGACTTTATTAACTTTTTAGGTAAACTTTATCTTAAAACAGATTGAAATGTAATTGGTTGAAAAGTTTGGCTACTTAAATCCAAGATTTTTTCGGGCCTCACTTACGTTACTGGCCTAAAATTCTGCTTAGACTATTACAAAACTATACTTAATGACATCTAACAAATTTTGTTTTTAAAATATGTGGTATTTTTCATAAATGCGTAACAAAATCACAATATTAGCTTTATTTTAGCAGGAGAGCATCCTATCCTATAGATGATAAAAACAAATTTAGAAGTTTATAACCATGTCGTAATTTTCAGCACCTACAATGATTAATTTATTTGATAACTATAGTTTTAATGTTGAATGTTTGAATTTAAAACCAATACTGCAGCTAGTGACGTCATTTAAAAATGTACAGAGCGTACACATTGTACAGATAGATTCCTAAAGACCTATCATCTACTATTCTACCGTCTTTGCATACCTCTAACTTTACTTTGAAGTTTGAACCCTGATTTTAATTAGGATCACAAATGGAATTATATGGACCGCTGGTTCTTTTCTCACCTTAGATCATAATACTTGTTTAAAAAGTAAACATCTATCGGAGTTCCTTGAGTTTTTATAATCCTGAAAAAAAATAAAAGAACCACTGAACTAAAAAAAATAGACCTACTGAATCGAAATGAAAGTAAAGAGTGGTTAATTAAATGCAAGAATAGAGTGGTGAATTAAATGCAGGGTATAGAGTGGTGAATTAAATGCAAGAATGGACATGCTGAAACAAAATGAAATTATAGACCCACCGAATCAAAATGAAACAATAGACAAACTGAATTAAAATGAAATAATAGACCTACTGAATCAAAATGAAATAATAGACCTACTGAATTAAAATGAAAGAATATACCTACAGAATCAAAATGAAAGAATAGACCTTCTGAACCAAAATGAAAGAATAGACCTACTCGATCAAAATGAAATAATAGACCTACTGAATCAAAATAAAAGAGTAAACCTCCTACTCAATCAAAATGAAATTATAGACCTACTGAATCAAGATGAAAGAGTAGACCTACTGAATCAAAATTAAAAAAAGACCTATAACTGAATCTCAATGAAAGAATTGACCTAAACAGAACTAAATCAAAGTGAGTCAAGAAGAATCAAATTCAAGAGAAGTTAAAGCTACTAATCCAAAATATACTTTCAATTATTCACATTTATTTTGAGGCCTATAGACAATATCTTGAGTTATTTAGTAAAGTAAAGGTTAAGAATAATATCATAAGTGATACAATAAAAAAAACTGTGAAAAAAGGCTGTTTTAATAAACTGATTATTTGTTTTCAACTCTATAACTTTCTAATACTTTAAATCTCTGCAACCTAATAACTTTTGATATTTCAAGCTTTAAGCTTAACATATCTTTCGTTTACTTCATCAGGTTGCATAACTAAATGTAATAGGAATACAGGGTTCAAATGATAAGGCCAATACAGAAAGTATACTTTCTATTTGATTACATTCTTACATTCCAGTCTAATCCTTTCTGGGTAACCCCAAATAGATTAATTATCAACTAGAATAGGCGGCAACAGAGAAATGGACCAATTATACACGATGTCACAGGTGTAAATTATAACAAGGAAAACGAAATTTTATCACATTGGTTGACATGTTTTTCAAGATTAATAAAAAAGACTAAAAACAGACACAAAAGAACACATAAAATTGCACTTTATTCTAAAATTATCACTATTATTAATAATTTTGTTGGACACAATAAGTGAGTTGACACTTGTGATGACAGAATACAGCTGTGCTGAGAGTGTACAAATTCTACGTTGCCTTCTACTGTACTAGAATCTATTCGGGTAACCATGTATTTTGTTGTATAGACTATTACTCTCATAACTTACACTATCGCCAGACAGAAGCTCAGGACTTTCAAGGCAATATTTAGTTTTCCAAACATATTATAATATCTATAATTTTTCTTAAAACAAAAAGTACCATTCATTCTGGGGTTTAAGTGGTACTTCTAATTTTTCTGATGAGTAAATTCATTTCTTTGTTGATAGTTGGCTCTAACATGGACCTTTGAGCTATTTATATATTAGTTTTTAGATTACTGAATAAACCAGCTTTTCTTAAAGAAATACATAATTTAGATAATCTGAGAATCTTTATAAAATCGCTAGCTTACATATTAATTCTCACATTTATAGGGAATTCTAGGGATTCATTCCGTTCTAAACCTCAAAGTTAAAATATCTTACGTTATTTTGATAAGAATGTTTTTTTTTAAGTTTAATTATTTCACACCAGGCAAATACTACCTTTACGATAAAAATCTGAAAGCTTCTTATATACAATTGCCAGGAAAGCTGAATAACCTTTGACAATCTTAACATGTCTAAACTTTTGCGATCAAAAGCTGGTGCTTTCTTTAAAGTTTCCAAAAAAATGACTTCACATGCATTTTTTCATTGCTTCAAAGTGAATTCAGAATATCACTGGATAAATTAAGTTTTCCTTCTTTATTTTGATCAAAATTGGGTGGATAGAAGTATGTTGTAAATAGTTTAGGGAAGTTAAGGAAAATTTACTTTACCAAGGGTTAATATGACCTATTTTGCCTAAAAAAACAGCCCTGCATACAGGCTACTCTCTGTATCTTTGATTCAGAGAATTAAAAGAAGTAAATCAATATTATCATAGATCAATAATGTTGGTCAAAATTGCTAACAACCCAATATTGGCATCCTTAGAAAATAAAAACCAAAATGACATTTTCGTTTGTCCAAAGTGAAGCAATTGTTGTGCTTCTAAATGTTTTCTTTTGAATATTTCATATTTATTAAAAAAGCATATGAATGTAAAAACTATGATTCCATTGGTGTTATTAAAAACCTGTTTATTTTGATTGATTAATGAACATTTTTGTATTTTTTTATTCAAATCTTGTTTTTGAATTTTCAAAAAGATAAAATACACATAATGACAAGAAACTGTTTATGATATGTATCCCCTAAGATTTCTGTGTTACTGATTGTAAAAGTATCATGCTATTGTTTAAGGATTAAATATTTATAAGCTGTTTCCTATAATTTCTTTATTTTGCTACATTTATTTCTCTCAATCTTCGAAAGCAATCTTCATTTTTAAATGGAGCTATTTAAAGTGCAAATCTGCAAAAATTCTTAGAAAATCTTGAAATCCTTGTCCGCTGTTTTTGTATATTTCAAAATTGAAAATTGACTGATGGGCTAAAAGAAATAAAATATTTGTTTTTCCATGATCATTGATCATTGATCTGGTCAAGATCCTTCCATTAAATCAGTAAGCTCACTGTGCACAAAATAGTAATGCAGATTACAATGTGCACAATGTATATAATAATAATATGTTTTAATCTAGCTTGGAAACTACGTTTGCCAACAACATTTTTTTAACAATTTATTTTCTAAATTCAAAATTTTTAACAAAATTTTTCCAACAAGAATTAAATCTTAAAAGGTTTGGCACATTACTTTTATTGTGTGTGGACTACATTATATTCTTTTGCTATTACTTCTGCAAAGTAAAGTTTGCGCAATAATTAAAAGAAAACGTTTGCATTATTTTGCGAAAGTTGTCTTTTCTTGGAATCTCTAGTTACCAAATGAGAACAGTTTTTTGGCATTTATTTCCAAACCTTTTTTCATTTCATATTAAGTTACTCTTTGTTGGTGATTAAAAACTTGATTTACTATTCTAATATAAGCAAAATAACAATAGTAAGATGTAAACAATTCAGCTTTTTCTAATATCCATATAGATTCTTCCAAAACATCATTCTTGCATTGTAGCTATCGCTTGATTCCATTTCAGATTTACGAGTTCTAAAAACATTTATTTTTTAAATTGTTTTGTCATATTTTTTAAACTGAAATTAGTTTTAGAAATTGAGCAACTTTATCGTTTAAATCTGCAACTGTTAATTTCATAGAAAATTGTGAATTATATGTACAGAAAAAAGCTATATTTCTAGAAAAATTCATTAATAGCATCGTTTTTTTTCGGAGATTGCAATGTGTAGTAAAAATAACTATTTCGAATGAAAGTATCTTATCTGGTACTGGCGTGTGCTTTCCTTAAATACTTTTTTGGATATCAGAGTCAGGAATAAAACTAAGTGAATAAAACTTTTTTAAATCCTAATTTCTAATTTTGAGGTGGAAGTAAAAAAAATTAGACTAATATTGAAAAGCTCAGCTTTTTGATATAGGTTCACTTCAAAATGGATACCTTGAAGCTTGGCAATATTTAATGTTACCTCATATTAAAATACTGGTAGTTGTCTAACTGAACAGGATTCCAGGTAAAGCGTGAACCTGGAGGGAAAGGTTGACCTGTCCTAGCAAAGCTGACCCAGGCAGAAACCATAAAGTCAGATATCTCCTGGTCTGTAAAATCCAGTGGAAAGTCACTAAAAAATACAAATTGCGATGTAGAGTAATTTTATTTTTTTTATAACAAAAAAATAGTTTTTACCTTCCAAAAAGTGGGTTATAAAAGTAAAATAAGTCATCAGCATGTGTTACATCTTTTAAATTTGGCAAAACACTGTACTCCCCCTAAACATCATACGTCGTCTTTAAATTTAATCCTGACAGTGAACATGATTTTACCTTATGTGTGAAAAAGTACTGATGCACTGGAATATTCCTAAACAAATTTTTAATATCCACAATATTGGTCATTTCAAATTCTTTTTAAATAGAAGTCAAATCGAAAACACCATCTCTGTGTTTGTTTGTGAATGAAAAATTTCTTTATCATTGTTGTTGTAAAATGTGAAGGGCAAGTTATCATTGAAGTTAAAACAGAAATTTTCAAATGTTATATATTGTTGTTATAGTTATATCGTGCTATTTCAATGTGTTGATTTCTGAAAAAGAGGATATATTTACCAACTCAAATGCTTTAAGCAGTGTATACAGTTTCAATTATTAAATCCAAACATTTATATGGTAAGTATACCAAAGGATGTTACCTAGCAATAAGAGCTCTTGCAAATGCATGCTGACTAAAGGTGAACAGAACATCTCCTGTCATTAGAGAAAGTTCGTCTGATGTTGCTCCATCCGTCAAATTGTAGAACTTCCTTTAAACATTTTTGTTTAATGTAATTTAAACACAAAAAACTTATAGAAATATGAAAGTTTATTAAAGTTGTTAATTCTTAATGCATCGGACATTTATTTCGACCTTGTTTGGGTGCTAATTTTCTTCTGAATTTTTTAGCTTGTGGTTCAATGGTAAACCCTCACTTTTTGCCAAAAATCCTTTGTTTTTCCCAAACATTAAAAATATCCTAATAATAGTTGATGTCGAATCACTAAAATAAAACTACAGAAATAAAGGAAATAGTTTAGCTGACAGAAATCTATAGCAAAGCTTTAACCAAACATTAACTTTTTATGTTGGAAGATGAACCTTATGTTATGGCTTTTTTTCAATCCACTAATTTTAAACAATTAAAAATATTTTTTTTCTGTTTAATTGTAAGTTAAAAACATAGTGTTTGTTTGATTCCCAGTTTTTTCACTTTATATTTAAGGCTACTGTTATTTAATTATCACAATATTATAAACAGTGTTAAGGGCTGATTTTTTCAAATTGACACTCAAAAACATCAAGACATGTAAATATCATAGTTCAACAAATAAGTTAGAAGACAACGTTTAAAAACATCAAGATAAATAAAAAATTATCTTTTAGGATTTGAAAGTTTCATGCAGTTTGAAGCAGAAAAAAAACACATTATTTTAAAAACACAACTGTTCGGTTTTTTAACTATCAAATTTTTTTTTAAAAACAGATATTTATGTTGGTTTGATTTAAAAATCAACAGTTGTTGCCTTTTGTTGACAGACTCTTCCATTGATTTTCAAAATCCTTTGTTTCATTAATGGTACTTTGCCCAGCCCTAAGCAATCAAGGTTTTACTTTTTATTACAAATAATGAATTTTTTGATATTTTGAAAGACTCTACTTTTGCAGACACATAAAATGAATTTTTACTGTATTTCAATGCATCGACTCAACTCCAGTTCTGGGTCTTCCCCTGCTTTTTCATCAAGAATCTAGGAATTAAATGTATCATTTACTCTCAGACAAATTAGAATCAATGGAAATTAAACCCCAAAGGGATTCAATGTTAAACCCTTGGGCTAATTCTAATTTGTCTGAGAGTAAATGACATTCCTTCTTAAAGAGCTGGTTTTGACGTTTTCATGAAAATAAAAATAAATCATTGAAACCTGCCGGGATATTTTCATTGAAAGATACTTTGAAAATCAAGGCAAAAAAAATCCACAAAACCATTGCAAACCTTGCGGGATTAAATGCAACCATTCATATTAAATCGATTAAAAGGGGAGGAATTAAATAAAATTGTTGCATACCAAAAAACCAGCTTTTTATAAAGGAATGATTTTTTCAGTCTTTTAGTTCAAATTGCATCAAATTGTACAGTTTGGAAAGCCCTTGACCCAGAAGAATATTCAAATATGAAAAAACATTTGCAAATTTTAAAAGTGTGTATTAAAGAAAATCTGAAAGTTCCCTTTAAATGCGTCTGTGCAAAAGTCTGTGGAAAATTTCTTGACAGAAATTGTGCAATCTGCTTGCTTTCAAAGAGCTATAAAATATTGAATCCTATGACTGGAAGTAGGTCTAAATATAGATTTAGTCAGGTGAGGGTAAACAAGGCATTTCGGTAGTTTGCCTTAGGACTCAGGCAATAGGTATAAAAGCCCAACTTTTGCCTTAAGTGAAGGGAACGAGTTAGTTAGAGAATGTAAGCTCTCTAGCTCAAATACTTTTAACCCCCCCATCAGGCTAATGGGGTTAGTAGGTTGTGAAAAATACAGCCATTGGAGGTAACAGTTAAAAAGGAGTTGACTAATGAAGCCAGCTATGGTTTATTTCTGTATTATGGCTGACTGGTTACCATGGTTGGACATACAAGAGGAAAAAATAGTCCAAGAAGTTTGATTTCCACATCAGAGAATTGATTTATAAAGTATCTTCCTTCATCCTATTATGAAATAAATCAATTAACTTCACCACAGTTCACAAATTATTTGATAATTGATCTTATCTTCTAAAACATAATTACTTTTCTGAGATCGTGTTTATAAAAGTATAAATCGTCAAGATTACCCACAATTTCACAGATTTTATTCAACCTAAGATTTTCTTTTAATCTACAACAGATCTTAGTTTTCTTTTCTTTGTCTCTTCATTCATTAGAAGTTACAGGATTCCTTTTTCAGATGTACATTTTAATGTCCCATAGCTATGCCTTTATCATTATCACATGTAACCTTTGTTATGTGTACTGGTTTCCCAGAGTCCATAACTAAAGAGCAAAAAGTTTTGACTTAAATTTTAAGTTCATGGTTAAATGCCACTTCTGCCTTAATTTAACTCGCCGAAATCGACGAGTTAAAATTTAAACCCAGGGTTAAAATCTTGAAATCCTGCATTTTCCCTATTTGTCTATTATTCAATCGTCATTCAGCTGAGAGAGCGGCATTCAACTTTATGATACATTTAAAAGTGAAAACCTTGCTAAAGAAAAATCACAAATTTAGATAAATTAATTTTTGCATGTAAACCCAAAAAAATGGTTGTAACTGGAAATATGTTTTGTTTTCGGTTACGTAAATATTTTAGTAAAACAGGTGATTAGCGATGGTTACGTAATATACTTCATAAATTTTTTTCTCTGATTGGGTGAGATTTTTCCCCGGAAATTCAAATTTCCATTCAAGGTTAAATTGAGAGTTTAATATTTCAACTCATTATTTTACAGAACTTTTAAACTTTAACTTAAACTTTGCGCATTCTTTAGTTTAAGACTCCGTCTGTACCATATTTTTTTAATGCAATTAAGTTTTAGTTGCTCACCCCCTAATTACCAGCCTTCCACAAATTAAATACATATATTACCTTAACTGTCCCCAAGACAACTTCAATATCAGTGTTAAGATTTTCTGATGATAGGCCTTCAAGGATGTTTTCAGGGAAAAATGGATCTAAACCAAAGAAATAACCCTAGATTTGTATATTGACAAGCTGATTCTGTGTTACAGACACTCAAAAGGAAACTGACTGAAATTAACATTTTTTTTTTTCATTGTGTTCCAGTAACTAGGACATCTAATCTTTAAATTGAGATTCATTTAAAATTTCTTCAAAAGTCCCTTTAAGATGTGATTTAGGCAAATAAACACTCTAAGAATTTACAAATATTCATCTAGCAAATTTTGTTGGAGCACGGGCATCAAATTCACCTTAGTAGACTTATTCAATGATTATGTTAAGGTGTAGTTGATGCCAGTGTTAGGTGAAAATTTGAATTTCTTGAGAGCGAATATATAAATAAAGGGTCGCTTGAAATTCAAATCAACAGTTTGTTACAGTCAAGCAAATTTTCATTTCAAGATTTTTCATAGTTTGTTTTAGCCTTTTTTTCTGACTTTTAATCCTACTTGATGTAAAAGAAGAATCCAGATATCCATTCCACCTTGTATCAGCACTAAATCCATTTAAGATTTCATCAACAGATTTACTTTGGAGACAGTTCAGAGTATCTTCAACATGTATTAGCTTGATTTAAAACAATTTCTAACTTATGCCTTAAACTTTTTGGGATAATCATGAACTTTTCAAGACTGCTAAAGATTTGATTTAATAATTATAATTATCTGTTTGGAATCATCATATAACCATGAACATAAGGAACATTATCATTAAAATAAAACAGACACCCTCAGTTTCTGTTATTTATGTTACATATAATTTTGATTAATTTCCCAATCAAGTTACCATCCAGCTGTTAACATTTTAGATTAATTTGAACTTTTAAATGCTGTTTTACCAGTTCCTTAAAAATTACTAATTTTATTGTAGGTTGATTTAGGTAGGCTAATAATCAGTAAAGAAAATGACATTCTAATATTTTTTTCCTTGTAACTTAAGCACATATAATTTAATGAAAAAGTATCAATTGTTTTTTTTTAAAATTTTCATTAGTTTTTGAACAGAATGTTGCCAAGCCCTATGGTGCTAAAAACCTAAGTTGAGTCAAACAATTTATGAAAATCCCAAATTTGATTTTAATCATGGTTTAAGTTAAGTTAATGTTCCTGAAATGCAAGACATGTTTGCAGCATAACTAGATGCAAAGGTGGTTGCGGATGAAGCCTTTCTCACTGTGTAAGCTGAAACATTGAATTGAATTATTACTTCTTAAATAGCCAGTTGTGCAACAAGAGAACTAAAACTGAAAACTGATGAGTGAGCTAGCTGCAATATACACCAAACAATTACAATGCAATGGGAGAGGGTAGTAACCTTGCTCACTCTCACCCCCCCCCCCCCTCTTGCCCTCAAGAATTCATTATAGTTCCGAGGATACAGGGTTTGGAAAAATAGTTCTTCCTTGTAAATTGGCTAATTACAAGGACATCTAAAAAATTCATTTTCAAAATTAGCCAAAGTATGATTGAAGGATAGGTGATCAAAAAAAATGGAGAACAAGAAATATAGAAATCTCAAAATATTTCCATCTGATATCAAATAGATTTTACATAAATATTTAAAAATATTGTAAAATTTAATTAGAATAAATACTTCTAAAATAGCATTTTAATTCAGAAAATCACCTGGAGATAAAGGGCCACCGCTCTGTAGTATTGCTCGCTTAAAAAGTGTGTTTGAATTTGGAGTTATAATGTGGTAACCTATACTAATGGCTCCAGCAGAGCTGCCAAACACAGTCACCTGAATCAAATTAAACCAAGCAGACGTTTTCAAGTGTTTTTTTCTTTTATAGGCAGGATTACATAGGATGTGCTGAACCATTGTGAAGACTTTTAAATTAATTAATTTTTAATCCTCTAGTTTAAAAAAGATTGAGATCAATACTTAATCCTTGGGGGTATGAGAAATTGTGGTGTTATTCTTTGCAGGCACATTTTTAAATTTACCCATCATCCCCTAGGTAATCCTGAGTGTAGCACTTGAAGAATTTAACCTTATATACCTGATCTTTATCTCCCCCAAATGTTCCAATATTTTTTTGAACCCATTTAAGAGCCAGATTTTGGTCCCAAAAACCAGCATTTCCAGGAACCTGGTCAGATTAAAAGGAAAACATTATTCTAGGAATTTTTACTGTAATTTAATAAAAGCTGAGATTTTAAAAGTTCAACCCTAAGTATAACCTGGCTTTAGCAAATCTGAAAACTAAAGTTCATTGGAAGTGCCTTACCAACCTTAAATGAGCTATGAGCAAGTTGTACAGTAAACATATAAAAAAGTTAAAGGCAGCAAAACTAAAATGCATTGGTATTTACTGTGAGAAATAAAGCTATTGTGAAGATAATGGATCCCAATTTTCCTCACAATTCCGCAACCGTTCATCAGAAAAACAAATTCTCAATGCGACACTTCATCCAGAGGCCGAATTTAAAGAATTTGAGCCGTGGCTTAAATTTGAAACGCTGCTCAAATGTGTTTGGTTCCACTTAAAGTTGTATTCAACGTTTTAAGATTTAAGCTAGCGGCGGTCAATTAAAACCTATTTTTGGCAAAGACATAACTCAAATTCATTAAATTCGGACTCAGTCCTACTTTTTTACTGGCAAAGTGAACATCTAAATATAAATTACTACAGAACAAAATGTTTGGAAATATTTTAAACCTCTTGTGTGCCTAGGCTAAGAAAGCCAAAGGGTCCAAGTCTATAATTAATGGTGACCAACACAATATCCTGATCCATTAAGTAGATGGGTCCTAATTCTGAGAAACCACCGCTACCACTAAATTATTTACAATTATAGCATAGGTAATAAAGTTGAAAATAAGATCAAAATATTGGAATTTAAAAATTCGAACATTTGTAATTGCAACTGCCTTACAGGGAAGTTAAGACAATTTTGCTTTACCACGGGTCCATGGTTAAGTAAATTTCTTTTTGTCTCTCTAGATGAAAATGAGTGAATTTGTTCCCAAAAACTTTGTTAAGTGGGTGGTCATTTTACAAAACTGTCCCAAGGCATATTAAGTAACTTAACCTCCCTGTGGTAATTAATATAGATCCGTGATGTTGGTCACAAGGCAGAAAATCATTTACCACAACTACCTGGGGAAAATAATGGAATTTTACTTTACCAAGGATTCATATGACCAAGGGAATCTATGGTAAAGAAAAGTTTTTTTTTGTTTCCATAAAAAGTAGATGTAGACAATCTTTTAATTATGTACTATTTTTTCAGGAAAACTTTACAGAGCAAGATGTTGTTACTTAACATTCTGCTGTTGTGATAATCATGAGTTGGTAATATTGGTTAAAAGGCATAAAAATGGCTTAATGATTTTTCAACGTAACACTAAATTTAACTTACTAAACAAAGCTTCCTCCATGTATGTACACAAGTACAGGTAATACTGAAGAACCGGTTTTTGCAGTACTGTACACATTCAAATACAAACAGTCTTCATCGCCTTGAAGTAAATGAGATTTATCACAACATACCAACTGTTTTTCAAATTTGTTTATATAGTTGTAAATTTTCACGGTTTTAAACTGCTTAAAATTCTTAAAAATTCTCAAGTTAAAATCCGCTCAAATCGCATATTTTGCATGTAAAATTGCCACTGGAGATTTAAAAACTTGAAATCAATTCCTGTAGTTAATTTGGGAAAGCCCAAACTCCTGTTATGAAATAAAATAACTTTTATTACATACTAAAAATTGTTTTATATGGATTTAATCTTCTAAATTTGATTGTTAAAATTAGGTTAAAATTGTCATTTTGTTACGCATTTCATTTGTATGAAAATACCAAAAATGCTAAACAAAATTTGTCAGATAAACTTAAATTTAGTTTTCATGAACTATAAAGGAATATTTTAGGCCACTAAGGTAAGCTGGGCCCAAATAAACCAAATATTAAACTAAAACTAAAAGTTGTAATGTATTTTAAATAAATATATGCAATTTTAAAGTTTACGCATTTTTACAAATTTATTTCAAATTTTCATATAACTTAATATATATATAAATCATCGTTTGGGTTTCAAAGTCCAAAACTAACTGTTTGTCTTTTTTTTAAATGAAGGTTTGCCAATTTAGAAAAATTAAAAACGAAAAAAAGCTTTTAATATTTTCCATTTTATTTAAATATGGTTACAATATTTAACTATATAACCATAGATCATTAAATTGTATTATTGAACATCTAAATTATACAATCCATAAATTTGGAAATGTTTCTTGGGACTATTCGGATTTATAATGAAGGAGAGAGATAGATTGGTTGTTTAAGTGTATATAATACCTGATCTTTGTCTTACTTGAACACATTTGTTTACAACAGTACTGGTTCCAGTGTTAATTATTTCTGTGAGAGGATTGGAGAATATTGGTTCTTGAGGAGGTTTAAACCTTTAATATCAAAACATCACACATTATATATTTAAATTGCAGGCTTCTATTTTGATTGCATCTTTATAGCAATTTTGAACTTTTTCTCTACACCTCACAAGTTATGATTCAACGATTTACGCAGATCAAAAGACTTATCGTTTTCCTAGCTCAAAAAGTTAAACTCTGATATTTTCTACATTGCCTCTAATAAGCATGGAAATGCGCAAGTCACTTTTGCGGAGAAACCATAAGTTTATTGAACAGTGTAAAGAAACAAAATTATGGATATCTAAGTCATGCTTGATAAGATAAAGCAATTAAGGTACCATTGTAAATCGGGCAGTGCTATCTTTCAATGTAAGGTAACTTGAAATAATGCTTAGATACAGTATCCATAAACTACAATTGGGGCACTGCGTCAGATCTTGCTTACAATGTCACCCAGTTTTTTTTTTTGTAGAATCCCATCATCAATATGCTTATTATACAACAAAAAAACAGGGAAGAATTAGAAACCCGAAACAGAACAAAGATAGTTTTTCAGCAGAGACAGGCCTATCGTTCATTGTTCATGAACAACCTATTTCATGTGTTTTTCACAATCGTTTGAAAAAAATTATTTCGTTCATTTTCTATTTATTTCGTTCAATTTCTCACTGAACAATATTTTGTTAAGTATAACAACAATCTTTTAAAAAAATATTGGCTCATTAAAAAAACGACTGATAAGTTGAAGAAAAGTATTGGTTAGTTAAAGTTTTGTTTAATTTAAATCATTAATGGGATGACAAAAACACACTTTTCAAAAATTATGCCAATCCTTCTTAAGGTTAAAATTTCACCTAAGGTTACCAATAGGTGGCTGGGCAAATGGTATTCCTTGAAAGGAAGCATACAAATTCCCACTATGTGAAGGTAAATAGTTTCCTGTTAAAGAAACAGAATACTATTAAATTAATATTATTGTAATAAAATATATTTGTTGAAACTCTTCGGAGACTTTTGGATTATTGATAAATCATATTGCAAATATTCTTCCCTATCAGTGTTTTGAATCAGCTGTTCATTTTGATGAAAATCCGGACCTGGATCCTGGATCCTGGATCCGTATGAACAAAGTAGCGGATCCTTATCCAACTCATGAGAATTTCTTTAAATTATGCTGATTTCGTTTCCCAAAAATATATTGTTTTACTTCACTACAGCTCCCCTCAAAACAAATTAAATCAAAAATATGAAATCTAAGGAAAAAACCCCGCCAAATAATTCTAATTTTTAAATAAAATGCATTAAACAAAATTTACTTTACCTGTGATTCTTAAAGTGCCCTGCAAAATGGTGGTTGTATTTACAGATAGGTCTACCACTGGACTGCCTGGATCCAATTGAAGAAATGAAGAAAAATTTTAAAATAAAATTTTTTTAAAGAGATTCTTCTTAAAAACATGTTTTTTAATACCTGAGGTAGTATTGCGGAACCCGAAAAAACCTGAAGAATGACAAAATTTAAAAAAGGTTTGAAATTGCAACAAAACTTATTTTTATTTAAACACCATATTAAAGAAAATAACAGAGCAAACTCCATGCTAAACAGTTCCTCAAATGATCACAAAACCTTTATTTATGACAAATGACAACTCTGATCTGAAACTTGGGAACTTTGTTTAAACCCAATTTTCGGATTTCTGCAGCTCAGACAAATAAGAAAAAAACACAACATTTTTCAACTGATAAAGATTTGAAGGGTTGTTGTTAATTGTTTATAGTATTCTTAAAAATAAACTTTGACATTGTTTTTTTTGTGAGAAACAAACATGCAAAACCGTGCAAAAGAAAAACAAAAAATTTACAATTTTCTAGATCTTAAAAACACAAAATGTTAGTTTTCTAAAATATACAATTTTTTTTATGATGACTATTTATTGTTAAACTTATCTGATAATTATCAGACTAAACCAAACTATATGGCAACTTACATATACATCACCTCACAATGTGATTTTACATATTTAACATATTTTTAAGCATATTGATATAGAATATGGTTTACTTGCGTACAAGTGGAACCAGGTAGGATTAAAATTTTAAAAACATTTCTCACGCTAGAGGTGCCAGCATCAACCTTGTCTCTTATTGCAGGAGAACTTATGTTTGACACTAAACTATGAAGTTTATACGTGTAGATGTTGTTGTATCAGATGACACCCTGTAAAAGCAAGTGAGCCTTATCCTGTTTTCTCTCAGCTTCCCACAGACACAGTGACCTCAACGGTGGCACATTTATTAAAATGCATTCATAGCAGTGTGCTTACACGCCAGGGGAGATGGACTCCAGCTAGTCCAGACAGGAAATGGGGGGGGAGGGGTGGGGTGGTGTGCGTGGGGAAAATAAACTCTATCTATCTCTGTCATGGTACACAATCCACCACCCTATCGATGTTGCTGCTGTGTCATCTAGGGGGATTATGAGATAAGCTTTAAGTCCTCTATAAGGGCTTTAACTCAACACTTCTCTTCCTCCATGGTTTCCAATATCTTCTTCAGCTGCACTTGAGGTAGATTAATTCAACAAATTTCATTTTGCCTTTCAGTTTTCCTCCATAGAGCTATCACCATGCGGAATATCGAATAAAGAATTAATCTGCAGATTAACAAAAGATCGAGATCAAGAACTGATTTAGATTTTCAGTATGTTTAAAGTGCATATCCATAGTTAATCCCAAATTAAAATTGTAAATTGTTTAAGTCTGATAATGTTTCCATTGTTTCTAAAACCAGAAATGCCCAGGTCATTTTTGCAGAGAAACCACAAAATAGTTTTCAAAAACCAAAACAAGGATATCTAATAATCTAGACAAAGCTTTTAAAAGAAATGCATATATGTTGACTTAAGTCCGGCCCTATAAAATTTTAAACAATATAGTCTAAAGATATTCTTCAACTAAGATACGAAAATAAAACGTACTTATAAATAGCAGATGTTATTTCTTTTAAGATTTGTAAACTAGGTCGAAATTTGACAAGCACGCCTAGTTATTCTTTATACTTGAACAGACATAAATAAGATTCAATAACGTCAAATTCTGGTCAAATTTTCTTACATTTTTTTCTTAAAGGGATTTAAACGTAATTTTAGCTCTTTATTTTTACACTGGCATCTCCGATCCCGAATGGTTCCTTTGCCTCATGAATAATGATTAAGTTAAACTTTGTTTTTCGTCTTATGTATATATGCACCATGAGACTTTATATAGTTTTAAGCTATCTTTTAGATTTAAATTTCCGAACCGGGTCAACCTTTCCGGTCCCAGTTTGTACTGTAGCTAGCTCAATGAACAGGACTAGCCGGTGCAACAAGGTTGACGCGGTCAGACTTTATGCTACATATAGGTTGAATTTACTTTCACTAAGGAGGCAGAGCTGCGTGAGACTGTTACTAAAGAGGCAGAGCTGCGTGAGATTGTTACTTAAGAGACAGAGCTGCGTGAGATTGTTACTAAAGAGGCAGAGCTGCGTGAGATTGTAAATTCATGGATCCAAATCTTTAAATGAAATTACGCGAACAGTCTCTTTAAGAGGAGAAAATAAGGTCAAAAGTGAGAGTTTGATTTCTTAATTGTTTTCTGTAACTAATTATTCAATTTTAAACTAAATGTGTTTTATTTTCTCATCTTATTTTTCTATCAATTCATCTTTTAATTCATGGTTTAGTTCATCCAGCCAGAGAACTTTATATTTGGGTTGCGGCAGCAAATCTTTACTAGAGAAAAACATTATTATCAACGATGCTAAAAAATAATCCTTTTTTTTCAATAAAAAAAAGTTCGGAACTTTTGACAAATCTACAACACCTGAGGCCGAATTTTAAAAATTTAAGCCGCGGCTCTAACATGGTTGGTTCCACTTGAAAATGTATTCAGTGTTTCGAGATTTAAGCTGGCGCTCAATCGGAACCGTTTTTTTTTGCGGATATCTATATATATATGTTCTTCGCTCATATATATATATATATATATATTTGTATAATTGGCTGAATTTTTTTTCTTTAAAATTCGAGTTTTCTTTATAGCAACGGGCAACGCCGGGCACTTTAGCTAGTATTATATAAAGCAGTAATCTCGGTTTGTATATTTGTATTTCTGATCATAACTCAGGAACCCCTCAAGCGACTTGCCTCACATTTTGATTGGGAAACTGTAGTACCACGAGGTTGTCTAAAGCTAGCTAGGTTTAGAAATTCTTAATTGAAAAGGTTGAATCTTGTAAAGAAAACTTAGTTTCCAGTCAAAGCTGGGTTCCCAAGCTAGCACTGATATATAAAGTAGTAATCTCTATTGGTCTGAAAAAGAAACATAGTGCTCTGTTTACAAACAAAGTGTACTGCAATTTTTGGGAGGAACGTAAACAAACGCAATGCAGCTCAGCTAGCCTGAGCTTTGTTTTTATTACGGTTTATATATTTATCTATATATAAATTTGGCTTGTCTGTTTGTCTGTCTGTTTGTATCCAATAAACATCAAAACGGCTGAACCGATCGGGCCCAAATTTTTTGTGAAGGTTTATGAATCATCAAAATTTCAAATATTTGTCTCCATCAAAATTCGATCGTCATTAAATTTTTTAAAATTTTGAAAATCCGCGAATTATTTTTGTTTTGTTTTACGATGTACACAAAGAGAACATGTTCACAATTAATTTAGGAGATGGGCGCGAAGCGCCATCTAAAGCTAGAAAGAATGGCGCGAAGCGCCTTGAATTTCTAGTATATATATATCTGTATTCTGTATTCTATATATCTATATATGGGAAGTGTGGAGAAAGCACTTAAGATCAAGTTAAATATTCCATATATATATTTATATATATATATATATATATATATGTATAGATATATGTAGTCTAGTAAACACCTACTCAATAACAAGTTCTTGAATCGTATCTATCCAGGTCCAACCCGTTCGCTATCAAAGTCAACCAGGACACAACCCACCTGGCTCTAAATGCCACACAAGAACACAAGCGTAGCTATCTAAAAAGCTATAAATTCAGTGCTCTAAATTCTACACAGGGACACACACCTAGCTTTTCAACAAGCTGTATATAGATCCCTAATGCTTGGGACGATCCACTCTAAATGCCACTCAAGGACACAAGCCTAGCTTTCAAACAAGCTATATGTCGATCCCAAATGATGGGGACACTCTGCTCTAAATACCACACAGGGACACAAGCCTAACTTTCAAACAAGCTATATATTAATCCCAAATGTTGGGGACACTCTGCTCTAAATGCCACACAGGGACACAAGCCTAGCTATCAACAAGCTATATTTCAATACCAAATGACGATCCTACCTATTTTATACAATTTAATGTTGTAAACTTTACAATAAACTCTAAATGTTGACACAGAAGAAATGTCCTTTTTGTCATAATATTGATGAATAGAAATTTAATCTTTGCAATCAATTGAGGTTAAAATTCAAATCACTGACTATAAAAAATACCAAATCAGCATCGTTGATTTATCAAATCATACAATTGAAAAAACATCTTAAAGACAAATATTTTGACAAAAATTAAAACTTATGTAACATTATTTCAATGTAAAAGTTTGTCATGTAAAAGGGTGAAAGGAGCTGAGAAATAAATACCTATGATACACACAAATATAGATAAAAATACGTCAGATTATTAGATAAATAGATAAATAGATAGATAGATAGACAGATAGTTAGATATATATGTAGCTAGGTAGTTTTAAAAATATTGAGAGATAGAAACAGAGATACACCGTTCATCTTTTTATATAAAGTAGTAATCTCTGAGTAATTGATTGCTTGTATGTCTGAATAACACATGAACCCCTTGATTTGGGTAGACTTTAACAGGGAAAACTTGGTTTTCAAGCAAAGCCGGGTTCCCATGCTAGGGAAAATGTTAGATAATAAAATGATACATGAAAGAGAGATTTAAAAACTAGCTTCTTTCTGTGTCATATTATATTGTAAACCAATAAAATACTTAAATTCCAAACAGAACATCAAATATAGCCTTAGATCATTATATTAATTTTTTTTGGGTCGTCATTGATGTCTCATTCTTCGTGGGTAACCCTGTGTAGGGCTGGAAAGCTAGATATAAAGATACAAAGTACAAAAGAAAGTGCGAAATTATAATAATAAATTATAGATGATTAGATAAATTAATTAATAATAGATATGATATTGATAGATGCTAGATAAATACATATATAGTACATATATATAGATTGTAGATAGATAGATATACAGAAAGAAAGAAAGATTAATAAATAGATAGAAAGAAAGACAGATAGATAGACCTATATATATGGATAGATATTTACATAGAAAGAAAGAAAGATAGATGGATAGATAGATAAAAAGAATGATAGATAGATAGATAGAAGGATATTTATATAGAAATCAAGAAAGAAAAAAGACATAAAGAAAGAAAGAAAGATCGATATATAGATAGAAAGAAAGAAAGATATATATATATATATATATATAGATAGATGTATAGAAAGAAGATAGATAGATAGATAGATATATATATATATAGAAAGATAGATAGATAGCTGTATATAAGGACAGTATACTTGAGCTAGTAGTCTCAGGCTGCCTATAAACATATTTAAAGCTTTCTCTAAAATACTCTGAGATCAGTGAACAAAATTATAAACAGCATTGTGATAGTATTCACACTATCTATAGCAAAATGTTATCAATACAAACGTGAATATACATAAGTTAATGAATCTTTTTCTTTTAAGGTTAATAGTGAGTTGTTTAAAAAATCGCCAAACTCTTTATTCACTTATTTTTCAGATGAAAAAATGAAAAAGGTTCCAAGCTTAAAGTCGTTTTTACCCAATCTTCGAAAACCAGATTCAGAAACATCAAAGTAATTTTTTGACGTGTGTATAAAGCATTAATAAAGCATTAATAAAAAGGCTTTGCTGAGATGTCGTTAATCCCCCCCAAAAAAATTTAAATTTGAAAAAGTCTCAGTTAAATGCATATTTTACTCGATCGTGTTTTATATAATGTTTTTTCCAGAATAAAATACTCCTTAAACTTAAATTTAAAATAAAGCTTTAGATTCTCCGTTTGAATCTATTATTGGTTTAAAGTTTGGTCATGAACAGCTGTTTTTGTAGTTTATATCTAAAATGATTTCATTTTTAAATATCAGCATATGCTTTATGATTTTTAAAAAGAAATATCTTTTATCTCTGTTATCTCGAGACTGAGACAGTCGATGTAAGTTACCCTCAATTAAAAAAGGGCATGTCAGATTCGCAACGGTACCCTCGAAACCTTTATCAGATTGATAATGATGAAGATATTGTAATTTTTCTAGCGTTAACGTGTTTAATTCTGATAATTTTTGGAGCAAGTTACTTTTTTTACAGTGGAAGGTGATTATATCAATACAATAAAGACGACTTTCGAGTTCAGTTAGGATAAGATAAGATAAGATAAAGTTTATTGCTTATTGTTTTGATTTGTATCAAGTTGTTAAACAGCATGGATACACATAAACATAAAGCTCATGAAAAGCTCTCAATTAAAAAGTTTCTCTTTGATTACAAGTAAATTTCAATTGAAAAAAAAACTTGTTTACAATCCAAACTTAAAATAAAAGTCGTCTTCATTGACTTGATATCTATTCGCCTGCAACTGTAGCTTCTGTAGAGAAAGAAAAAGGAAAAAATCATAATTCATTATACTTGATCAGATAAAGTTTAAAAGATGTAATAGAAATCATAATTCATTATACTTGATCAGATAAAGTTGAAAAGATGTAATCAGAAATCATAATTCATTATACTTGATCAGATAAAGTTGAAAAGATGTAATCAGAAATCATAATTCATTATACTTGATCAGATAAAGTTGAAAAGATGTAATCAGAAATGCCAGTCTATCAATGGAACTTGAAAATCACATAAACTCATTACTCAAAATAGGTTTGCCCAGTTTAAACAGTATATATTCATTATTTTGTTCTTAAAAACGGGAAAATTGTCACGGCCAATGCATTTTTCAATTAAGTTTTGACGTATAGTGAAATAAACAGAAAAACAAGGGCTTTCATCTTTTTGATAAGATTTATTTTAAGAATATATACTAAGATATTTTTAGGAACTTTTTGATAATATATTAATGATAACAAGTCACTAATATATTTGTTAAAACATGTCAAGCTAAAATATTTATTAAGAACATGTCACTATGATATTTATTAAGAACACGTCACTAAGATATTTATTAATAACATGTCACTATGATATTTATTAAGAACACGTCATTAAGATATTTATTAATAACCTGTCACTATGATATTTATTAAGAACACGTCATTAAGATATTTATTAATAACCTGTCACTATGATATTTATAAAGAACATGTCACTATATGATATTTATTAAGAACATGTAACTAAGATATTTATTAAGAACACGTCTCTAAGCTATTTATTATGAACACGGCACTCTGATATTTAGTAAGAACATGTCACTATGATATTTATTAAGAATATGTTACTATGATATGTATTAAGAACACGTCTCTAAGATATTTATTATGAATACGCCACTATGATATTTATTAAGAACATGTCACTTAATATTTATCAAGAACATGTCACTCTGATATTTATTAATAACTTGTCACTGAGATATTTATTAAGAACTTGCTACTAAGATATTTATTAAGAACACATCACTAAGATATTTATTAAGAACATATCACTAAGATATTTATCAAGAACATTTCACTAAGATATCTATTAAGAACAATTCACTGAGATATTTATTAAGAACATCTTACTTAGATATTTATCAAGAACACGTCACTAAGATATTTATTAAGAACACGTCTCAAAGCTGTTTATTATGAACACGCCACTCTGATATTTATTAAGAACATGTCACTATGATACTTATTAAGAACATGTCGCTATAATATTTATTAAGAACATATCACTAAGATATGTATTAAGAACATATCACTAAGATATTTATTAAGAACATGTCACTGAGATATTTATTAAGAACATGCAACTAAGTTATTTATTAAGAACAAGTCACTGAGATTTTTATTAGGAACATATCACTAAGATATTTATTAAGAACATGTCACTGAGATATTTATTAAGAACATGTTACCAAGATAATTATCAAGAACTTGTCACTAGGATATTTATGAAGAACATGTCACTTTGATATTTATTAAGAACATATCACTAAAATATTTATTAAAAACATGTCACTAAGATATTTATTAAGAACAAGTCACTAAGATTTTTATTAAGAACATGAAACTAAGTTATTTATTAAGAACAAGTCACTAAGATTTTTATTAGGAACATATCACTAAGATATTTATTAAGAACATGTCACTGAGATATTTATTAAGAACATGTCACTGAGATATTTATTAAGAACATTTTACTAAGATATTTATTAACAACATGTTACTAAAATATTTATAAAAAACATGTTACCAGGATATTTATTTGAATATGTCACAAAAATATTTGTTAAGAAAATGCCTGGAAGATATGTATAAAAAATATCACTAAGATTTTTATTAAGAGCATGTCACTAAGAGATTTATCAATAACGTGTCAGTAAGATATTTATTAGAAACATATCACTAAGATATTTATTAAAAACAAGTTACTAAGATATTTATTAAAAACATGTTACTAGGATATTTATTTGAACGTGTGACTAAGTTATTTTTTAAAAACATGTTTCTAAGATATTTATTAAAATGATGTTACTAAGATATTTATTAATAACCTTTCACTAAGTCATTTATTAAAAACATGTCACCAAGTAGGAATTAGATATCCATGTTTAAGTTTTTGAAAACTGATGATTTTTATTTGCAAGTTCTTTACAAAAATGACTTGCGTATATCTTACTTCTGTAAACAATGAATAAATTAACAGAATTAAACACTCAAACTAGAAACAAAAACTTCCACATTTTTCATCCTATTAAGGTCTCGAGAGTACTGTTGTAAACAGGGTTTCCACGGAAATGGTAAATCCCCTTCTTCGCAATTCACTCGCTCGCTTTAATCTGTTTTGCGAAAAAAATGCGAACATTCCGGAGGAAAAATGCTAAATTTTGCGAGAAAAAAATACTGAAGAGATTTTTATTATGAGTTAACAAAACTTTAATCATGAGCTCTCAGAGCAGAGAATACCACAAGTATGTTTGCGCAATTAATTTTTGCGGCCATGGTTTTCGTAGATTTTTTTTTCGCAAGTTTTGGCGAAAACAATTTTTTTGATAAGTATTTTCGCGAAATTTTACACTCTTTCGCTTTATTCATTTCCGCGAAAAAATTTGCAAAATACGGACGAAAATTTTCGCATTTTTTCGTGAAAATTTTGGTTTCCCGGAAATGCCCATTTGTATTTAGAGATGAGCGAGGAGGGTTCTATGGAACATCTATCTTGGGAAATATTAGACAATCAGAATTCTCTCTTCCCAGAGGGATATCAAGCATATCAGGTATCTAGTTAGTATACAAATTTTGCTACATTTTTCCTTGTCGTTATTGAATAATTTTCTTAAAATCATCCCTCCAAAATGAACAATCTATGAGGATTTGGAAGATTGAATTTAAGCTCTTACTGAACAAATATCCACCGTCAAAACGTCTCAAATGAATCCTAAAATAATTCTTTAAAATACTGCATTCTTAACTCAACTACCATGTCTAGCCAGACACTCCCTTTAAACATTTGTGATCTTACTTACACTTTAAAACTATTTAGTAATGTGTTGATTCTGATATTTTCTCATGCAGTTATTTCTTATAAACAAGAAATGCTTTAAGAACTTTTGCAGAAAAAAACACAGATGAAAAGAAACAGTTTATAAAACAAAGTTTTTATTGCCATCTTCTATAGCGGGGCCGCGTGAACATACGGGTGCACCACTGTCCATTATATTGTCTTTATAATGTTTATAATTTGCTGTTACGCGAGCCATGCTGCGTATAGAAAGTCTGTTTGTCGCCCCTGTGTATTTCTGAGTTCCTCCTGAAG
>NW_019397920.1:22463-34498 GCF_000591075.1 Eurytemora carolleeae | reverse complement strand
AATTACTTTATTAACTGGTAAAAGTACAAATTTTAGTTAAAGTTTTTGAGTATCAAATATCAAGGTGACGTGGCAGAATTCTAGTACGTCTTGCCGCGTTCCAATATCCGGCTTCAGTCTCTTCATAATAGATCGTCTTCCGCCACAATTTAATAATAATTTAAACACATCCAATTGTTATTGTAATAAGTTGACACTCCTAACTAATCGTAAACATTCCTAAAAATATCCATAATGGAAAATTCAAGGATCTAACTTAAGTGGAAGACACTTTTAGGACTAATTCCTGAAAAGGGTTCAAGATTCAAAATTCAAAGATATAAATCACTAAATAATAATTTTTCACACCCAATTCTGTTTGCAATGTGTTGACAACCTACTCTTATAATTTATTTCCTATTAATATCTATAATGGAAAATTCAAGGTTTAAATTTAAGTGGAAATCAATTTTAAGACATATTCCTGAAAAGGGTTCAAGTTTTAAAAGTCACTTACAAAATATAGATGACTACGAAACTAATTTCCTTAAATTTCTGTTGCAGACATCATAAGTATAGTTAGTACAAATGTCGCTGTGTTTACAAAGTCATGTTTATCTATTCCTTTAATATCAGAATTACAAATTGAAATGCATTGCTTGATTGATCATTTATTGGCTGCTTAGTTGATTAATTGCTTGATGAATAATTGATTTAATGATTGTTTGATTAATTGAAGGATTGATTGATGAACTTACTAAAAACTTATTAGAATGCCTTTGTAAATATTTGTTTGACTGTTTTATTGTTTACTTTAATTTTCATCTTAAATCAAATTCACAAATTGATTTCAATTCAATCTTTATATATTATTGTATATTAGCAGAAATTGATTTGGGAATTTGATTTAAATATAAGTTCCCTACAACTATTTCCAGATTTTTTCATATCACAAATAATTCGTACTAATATACTGGTACTTATAGTCTTTACTTAAATATAGATAGTTTCCATAAGGATCTTTCTCTATTAAAGTACACACTTTCATGGTCTGATAGAATATCAAGAACAGTATAATTTATTGAAAATTTCACTATTTGTATTGAATTTAAGACAAAAATGTTTTTCAACAATCTCTTAATTAATAAAATATACAATAAT
The DNA here is from genome assembly GCF_000591075.1 of Eurytemora carolleeae. NCBI lineage: Eukaryota > Metazoa > Arthropoda > Copepoda > Calanoida > Temoridae > Eurytemora > Eurytemora carolleeae. The sequence continues at coordinate 33,358 of NW_019397920.1, read as the reverse complement.
ATATAAAGATTAAATTGAAATCCATTTGTGAATTTGATTTAAATATAAGTTTCCAACAACTNTGACCTCCAAGTGGTCATTTTGGAGGCCATATTATGTCAATGGAGCACTCATACCGTCATTGGTACCGAAATAGGGGTAAATCCACATGGTGAATCCATTTCTTATCTGATTGTTGAGGAAAAAATTAATTTATCTTTTATTTAGTTCGTACAGTTTATAAGAAAAAATGTTAATAAATTTAAAAATTTTAATTTTATAATTATCTAAATAGCGATATTATAATTATGTAAAAATAACAATTTACTAACAATTTTACAAGAAATAAAAAATTAATTTACATGTTTACAATTTTACATGTTTTTATTTTATTTTACAATTAGTATCTAAATCTTTGTATCTTTCTAACATAACGCGCTTTTTCAAAATCACAATTTTACAGGTTAAACTATTTAGTTATCCTCAAAATATCCTCCGTTTGCAGCAAGACAGTTTACAGCCCTAGATCTAATATTTCTGCATACCTTCTTCAATAATACGGAATCCAACCCATTTACAGAACGAATTATTCTCTGGATCAACTCGTTCTTGGTTCTAGGTTTTGGTTTATAAACCTGTTCAACTATTATTCCCCATAAACTGTAGTCCAGAGGATTAAAATCTGGAGATCTTGCAGGCCATGGTCTTCCAGCCCCCAGAGCTCTATGGCTTATTACATTATCACCAAATTGGCCATGAAGATATGTCAGAACCTGGATTAAACTTTTTATTAAACATTTGGTTGTTAACATTAGAAATTTTAAAGTACACCAAAACAATTGTTATACATTTAAAAGTCTACCTGATTGGTGGTATGAGGAGGGGCTCCATCCTGGGTCCAGATTATATCATCTAAATTTCCCCCATTTAGCAGCTTCAGTTGAGGAATACAAATGTTCCTAAAAGATTATCACTGCAAATGCAAATTCAAATGTTACATCTTGTAATAATACCTTAGATGCCAGTAATAGATATGACCAGTCATGGTTTGTCCATCCAGGATTCTAAGACCAACTATTTCTCAGTTGAAAACAGCAAAGTAGACCATTACCTTTTTAAATACTTTTTTTAAGTCAATCAAATAATGCTTAGTATCTACGTCAGTTTGTTGTATTTGAGTTAAAGGGAAAACAATTTACTACTTATGAAAACATAAGATTACTGCTATGTTTATTACCTGTGGACTACTGTGAACTCTTTCTACATAGAAATGAGCAGGTTTTCCTCCTCCCGCTCTCTTTTAATTAGACTGATAACTTTAAAAGTTTTAAATATTATTGTTTTGATTTTGTGTGTCAAATGTTACTACATCCATTTTTAAAAGACTTTTCATAAATGTAGTTTTTAGATCAGTAGCTAGTTAGTCACAAAAGAGTTATTGACTATTTTAAATTTTTAAACACAAACCGAACTTTTTTTTACCGCCCTGTACCCTACCATATGCATGAAAAAAAATAACAAAAAATCTTTTTATTTAATATTCTAGAAAAGTCAACAAATTTAAGGGGGCGTGGACGCGTGTTTAGAGTAAAATAAATAGACTTTTAAGTATTAAGAAAACCAAAAAAGGTTCTGGTTTCTCACCTGGTATTCTGTCTGTTAAAGGCTCCGTTTAGTGTAAAGATCTTCTCATCAGAAAAGACGTGCATATCTATTTGTTGATTGTTTAACTGTGATGCATAATTGCAAAACTCTCGCCGTCGAGCCAAATCTGTAGCCTAAATAATTAAGTTTACTTATTTTCAATTTATAATAGAATCTGTTTAAAGCATTTACAGAAGTTTTCTGATTTCTCAATACCTTCAACATTTGATGAGTAGACGGTTTATAAGAATAAAATCCCAATTCTTTTGAAGCAATTCTAAACAAATTCCTCCTTAGTGTTTATATCTCATCACAACAAACAGAAATTTTCTTTTTACACATTTCAATTTCATGTCATTAACAATAGTTGATAAATTTTTAAGTTTTGACAGATTTAAATTCCAAAACTAATGTCTTCAGAGGCCTAATTAAATACATAGCAGCAATCATGCTAGCTTGTAAAATACATACTTCTTTAATTATTACTTAACGGGAATTTAACTATCCATACTTAGTTCAACTACTTTTTGCTATTTATTTATTTTGAACTCATGGTATTTTTATTTTAAATTATTTTTAATACCTGGAGAAAGAAGATTTGTTGAGTCCCAGAATGTTTGATCGACAAGTATTTACAGATGGGTCATCCATGACCTTCAGTTTGTCTCTTTGTAGAATTCTTGAAACTGCCATGATGGAAGCGTTTGTAAGCACTGTTCGTGGTCGCCCACTATAGGTGTTCCCTGGGCTTTTCTTAGAGTTTAGATTGTGAACAGTAGATGAGGTATCAAACTTTTTTACAATGTCTCGGACAGCTTGCTTAGATGGAACTCTGGATTGAGGGAATTTGACCGTAAAATCTCTTCGAATATTAAGAAATCTAGTATTCCTTCTCCCAGTTGAATGTACGGTGTAAAGTTTATAGATAAACGATCTCTCACTTATGAGAGAACTGTGGTCGGGGCACCATTTCAGATTAATAAAAATAAATTGGGAATTTTTTACTCTAAATTCGGCGGATTTTCTTTAGCATGCATAGACAAAAAATAGTAANACTTATAGGCTTTACTTAAATATTAATTATGTCAGAAGTGTTAGTTAGTAATGTAAATCAATTCTATAATATAAGTATAAGTTTTAAGTTTAAATATACAGGGGTATATATTTACTTGGATCCCCCTGGCACAGGATTATAGATTTACTAGAATCCCTCGGGTACAGGGGTATATATTTACTAGAATCTACCTGGTAATGGAGTATATATTTACTAGAATTCCCCTGGTACAGTCACTTTTAGGACAAATTCCTGAAAAGGGTTCAAGTTTTAAAATTCAAGTATAAGATATACATGATTTTATAATAATAATTACTTATGATATGAAAAAATCTGGAAATAGTTGTAGGGAACTTATATTTAAATCAAATTCCCAAATCAATTTCTGTTAAAATCAGAACCATAAATTGAAATTGATTTGGGAATTTTCAAATCTAAGTTCCCAACAACTATAAGACACATTTGATACATTTGATATTTAAAAGATATTCAACTAATTTCTTTTACCCAGGCTAACAAGACACAATATATGAATAATTTAAAAATTTTGCATTGGTTGTTGAAAAGATTTAGATTCAGGAGGGAATATAAGATAATATTTAATTCTGTAAAAAAACCACAAATTTGCTTCAAACCTTCCTCACAACTTTATTTTCAAAGATATTCAACTAATTTCTTTTACCCAGGCTAACTAGACACATTATATGAATAATTTAAAAATTTTGCGTTAAATGTTGAAAAGCTTTTGACTCAGGAGGGAATATAAGGGAATATTTAATTCTGTAAACAACTGCAAGTTTGCTTCAAACCTTGCTCACACCTTTATTTTCAAAGATATTCAACTAATTTTTTTTACCCAGGCTAACTAGACACATTATATGAATAATTTAAAAATTTTGTGTTAGTTGTTGAAAAGATTTAGATTCAGGAGGGAATATAAGATAATATTTAATTCTGTAAAACCCGCAAGTTTGCTTCAAACCTTGCTCACACCTTTATTTTCAAAGATTTTCAACTAATTTTTTTTTCCAGGCTAACTAGACACAATATATGATTAATTTAAAAATTTTGCATTATTTGTTGAAAAGATTTAGATTCAGGAGGGAATATAAGATAATATCGCAAGTTTGCTACAAACCCTGCTCACGACTTTATCTGTAATAGTATTCATTTAATTTTTTTTAATAATCACCAACCAGATGCTAAAATACATTTTTGGAATTTGTTTTAAAACAGTGTGTACAATCAGAATCTAGAAATGTTCCCAAACTTGTACAATTATTTCATGATTCTTTGATAAAACAGAGAATAATTACTTATTGAATAATAATGAGAACTGATAATCTGGTATATAATTAGCCCAATTTCTCCAGTTTTATAGAGAATATGATGAAGAATTCCCAGTGTTTGTAAACACAAATAATACTAAATTTAGGAATCACAAGGTTGGTGAGGTTTCCATGGTTGCTCAGGGGGGTGTCAAAGAGTCAGCTCAGGGTGGGAATTGGACTTTGGTTAAGAGTCCCAGAAAGGTTGCGAAGGACAGGAAAAGAGAAAGAGATGATGATGAAGTGTTGATGAAAACTAATAATACTAAAGATATGGATGAGAAGGTTGGTGAGGTTTCCATGGTTGCTCAGGGGGGTGTCAAAGAGTCAGCTCAGGGTGGGAATTGGACTTTGGTTAAGAGTCCCAGAAAGGTTACGGAGGACAGGAAAAGAGAAAGGGATTATGATGAAGTGTTGATGAAAACTAATAATACTAAAGATATGGATGAGAAGGTTGGTGAGGTTTCCGTGGTTGCTCAGGGGGGAATCAACGAATTGGCTACAGGGGGGTATTGGACTTTGGTGAAGAGTCCCAGAAAGGTTAAGGAGGACAGGAAAAGGGGAAATAAAAGTCTGCTAAGGCAGGAAAGAGAGGTGATGATGAGAAAGAAAAAATTTGGAAAGGTTCAATTTAAGGTTAGGGATGTCAAAGAATTGGCTCAAAGGGTAAATAGGACTTTGATTAAGAGTACCGGATTCATTAAGAATGACAAGAAAAAGGAAAGGGAAAATCTGATTAGGCAGGAAAGAGAGGTGATGAACAAGAACACGTTTGGGCAGGATCAATTAAAGGTTGCAGACACCAAATCAAAGCCTCCCACAACTTTTTCTGTTGATTTTGATGTTCAACCTCTGGCAGAGAAAGACAGAGAGAAAAGAGTTAGTGTATATGACTTAAGCTATGACTTTAGCTTTGATGATGATAATAATCCAACACAAAAAATACAATATGATTGTTTGTTGTGTGGCCTGAAATTTATTTCTATTAAAAACAAGAACAAACATTTTTTAACTTGCCATTCAAGTACACTTAAAACTACACAAGTTTTAAAAGATAATGATGAATTTAATTTGAACACATTGGAAAAGACATGGCATGGAAGTAGCAATAAATTTAAGAAAGAAAATTTGGTACAAGTTGAGCCATCTACCACTCGGTATCCATGTGCAATAAAAGATTGCATGTCTGTTTTAACTAGACATGATTCCCTCCTTAGACATCTTAGATCATGTCACAAGATGACTAAAAATGATCCTTTGTATCCTAAAAAATCTAGGTTTTTTGCTAATATAGATGATTTGGTTAATGACGTAATAGATATTGATCACAAAGGACTGGAAAGAAATACTGTCAAAGGTAAAAAGGGAAATCATAATAATCTTGAACAGATGACAGAACCAGAAGATGAAACAGTGTTAGCAAGTACAAACATTCAGCAAGAGAAACAAAACTTCATGTTTGCTGAAGAAATAGAAAATCACCAAGAATTAAAAACTTTTAAAAAACCAACTTACATTTCAGACGAATTTAAGGATGTTCTTAGAAGTACATTTAAGGATGTTCCTGGAAAACCAACAACAAAGATAATAGAGGATAAAGCAAANAAGCTTTACAGAAAGAATGATTCAAAAGCAAATTCAAGTAAATCCAAATTTCAGACAAGTTTATGAGAGTTTAAAAGCAAAAAAAGTAAAAAATTAAAAAGTGAAGGCTGGACAACATCAAATTTATCAACAAGAGTAAAAATACAATGCAGAAACACAATAAGAAAATGCATAAATGCTAGGCATAAGCCCACTAAGTTAAGTGGTAATTTTGACACATTATTAAAGAGACCCATGAAAGTTAAAAAAGTGTCTCAACAAAATGAGAGTGATTCTGAAACCTAAAGTGATGAGTCTGCAGAAAGTTCTGCATAGGTATTGAATTTAAATTAAGAATTTTGGTAATTTTAGTATTTTGATTGTAATTGGAATTTTGGCACTTCCAACAAAAGGAAAACAACCTAAATTTTGGTGAGCTTCATTCTGCAACCTCCTCGTGGTGCCACTGGTAACAAATCTTAAAGATTTGGCTAATAGCAGAATTTATTTACAAATATATCTTTTTTTTGTATAAATCATTACCTCAAGAAAAAAAATGTGTAAGTCAGTGTAGTAGGGTTTGGAAGTCCCTTTTAATTCCAAAATCAATTTAAATTTTTAAAGATGAGAAGTAAAGAAAAAAATAACATGATTAACAAATTTTACATATCTATTATTAAAGTTATAAGTTTAAACACAATTAAATAATTACCAATTCTTATTCTGTATACATAAAAAAATGAAGAAAAAAAAACTATTAAAAGTGACAATAAATCAAATTTCAGAAAGTAATTCAATTTGTTATTAGGAAAAATATTATAAGTGTGGATTGCCAATAGTCTCAATATTAAATATTTGGGAATTTATAAATCTAAGTTTCCAACAACTATAAGTGATTAAATACCAGTATATCAGTTCTCATTATGTGTGATATGAAACAATCTTAAACATTCCTAAAAATATCCAAAATGGAAAATTCAAGGATCTAACTTAAGTGGAAGACACTTTTAGGACTAATTCCTGAAAAGGGTTCAAGTTTTAAAATTCAAAGATATAAATCACTAAATAATAATTTTTCACACCCAATTGTGTTTGCAATGTGTTGACAACCTACTCTTATAATTTATTTCCTATTAATATCTATAATGGAAAATTCAAGGTTTAAATTTAAGTGGAAATCAATTTTAAGACATATTCCTGAAAAGGGTTCAAGTTTTAAAAGCCACTTACAAGATATAGATGACTACGCAACTAATTTCCTTAAATTTCTGTTGCAGACAGCATAAGTATAGTAAGTACAAATGTCTCTGTGTTTACAAAGTCATGTTTATCTATCCCTTTAATATCAGAATTACAAATTGAAATGCTTTAGCTACGCTCGGGTTGAACAACTAATAGTTTAAATAACTACTTTATTAACTGGACTAAAAACTATATCAAATTTACTTTAGAATATCATGTTTCAAAAACCAGGGTGACGTGGCAGGAAATCTGAGTGCAGCTTGCCGCGTTCGAATATCCGGCTTCAGGTTGAATCGTCTTCCGCCACAATGCATTGCTTGATTGATCATTTATTGGCTGCTTAGTTGAATAATTGCTGGATGAATAATTGATTGAATGATTGTTTGATTAATTGAAGGATTGATTGATAAACTTACTAAAAACTTATTATAATGCCTTTGTGAATACTTGTTTGACTGTTTTATTGTTTACTTTAATTTTCATCTTAAATCAAATTCACAAATCGATTTCAATTCAATCTTTATATATTATTGTATATNGTACCAGAGTTTGTGCCAAGATTTCCAGTTCTGGTGGTCACTTTCAGGACTAATACCTGAAATGATTTACTTTCCACACTTAAAAAGTGTGTAAGTCAGTGTAGTAGGGTTTGGAAGTCCCTTTTAAGAAAATTCCCAAATCAATTTAAATTTGTAAAGATAATAATTAAAGTAAACAATAAAACAGTCAAAAAATATTCACAAAAGCATTCTAATAAGTTTTTAGTAAGTTTATCAATCAATCCTTCAATTTATCAAACAATCATTCAAATTCCCAAATCAATTTCTGTTAATATCAGAATTATAAATTGAAATTTATTTGGGAATTTTTAAATTTAAGTTCCCAACAACTATAAGACACATTTGACACATTGATATTTAAGTAAAGTGTTTAAATACCAGTATATCAGTTCTCATTATGTGTGTTATGAAACAATCATAAAATAGTTGTTGGAAACTTATATTTAAATCAAATTCACAAATCAATTTCTTTTAATATCAGAATTAAAAATTGAAATTGATTTGGGAATTTGATTTAAATTTAGTTTCCATTGATTGTTTCATAACACACATAATGAGTACTAATATGCTGGTATTTAAATACTTCACTTTAACATTAAATGTGTCAAAAGTGTTAGTTAGTCATGTAGTAGGGTTAAAAAGTCACTTTAAAGCAAATTCCCAAATCAATTTTAATTTGTAAAGATGAGAATTCATACCCAATTATGAAATTGAAAATATGTTTGTAAAAATGATTTTAAAAGTTTTTCAAATTTTGGTCTTTCTTAAAACAATTAATTTGATATTGAATTTTTAAGAGTAAAATTGTGATATATCTCAAAATTAAACATTTTTACAATTATTTGCAAATCATCAAAACAGAATCATCCAAATTTAATAACAAGTATATCAGTACTCATTCCATATGATATGAAAATAGCATCTAATAGTTGTTGGGAACTTACATTTAAATCTAATTCCTAAATCAATTTCAAGTAATATAAGTCTTTTATAAAGTCAATTAGTATAATCATATACATTCCTAATAATATCAATAATGAAAATTTAATTCATACATACTCCATTACCAGGTAGATTCTAGTAAATATACACCCCTGTACCCGAGGGATTCTAGTAAATATATACTCCTGTACCAGGGGGATTCTAGTAAATATATACCCCTGTATATTTAAACTTAATACTAATACTTAATTCAAATTTTTAAATCAATTTTAATTTTTAAATCTCAATATTATAGAATTGATTTACATTACAAACTAACACTTCTGACATAATTAATATTTAAGGAAAGCCTATAAGTACCAGTATATTAGTACGAATTACTTGTGATATGAAAAAATCTGGAAATAGTTGTAGGGAACTTATAATTAAATCAAATTCCCAAATCAATTTCTGTTAATATCAGAACCATAAATTGAAATTGATTTGGGAATTTTCAAATCTAAGTTCCCAACAACTATTAGACACATTTGACACATTTGATATTTAAGTAAAGTGTTTAAATATGTCAGAAGTGTTAGTTAGTAATGTAAATCTATTCTATAATATTTAGATTTACAAATTAAAATTGATTTAAAAATTTGAATTAAGTATAAGTTTTAAGTTAAAATATATAGGGGTTCAAGTTTTAAAAGTCACTTCAAAGATATAGATGACTATGAAACTAATTTCCTTAAATTTCTGTTGCAGACATCATAAGTATAGTTAGTACAAATGGCACTGTGTTTACAAAGTCATGTTTATCTATTCCTTTATTATCAGAATTACAAATTGAAAAACATTGCTTGATTGATTATTATTGGCTGCTTAGTTGATTAATTAATTACTTTCCACACTTAAAAAGTGTGTAAGTCAGTGTAGTAGGGTTTGGAAGTCCCTTTTAAGAAAATTCCCAAATCAATTTAAATTTCTCTTTTTTATGAATGGGAAAAATGTCTTGGATGAGTTTAGAACAGGGCTTCAGCAGAATGTGGAAAAAATGTGTTATACATGTGGGGAGAACACAAATCATAAACAAATTCAAATCTTAGAGAAGAGTGATTATTTAATGCTTAGGTCTTTAAATGACTATTCTGAAAAGGAAGTAGATCTTATCAAGGAAATTGAAAATATAGGTATTTTGTCTCTTGTAGGATTTGCAACTAGGAAGGGAGATGCTACTGGAAAATCTGGACATTGGTGGTACACCAGAGTGATGCATGATGGAACTAGTGTCAAGCTTGATGGTGAGAAGTTACATCATCAAAATAACATTATAACCTCAAGATCTCTCTCTGATGGCAACCTCTTTGTTTACAAGATACTACCAAAAGATGCCTCTTTCTCTTTAAACCCTCCAACAACTGTTTGTGTTGATTTCCCGAAGGTAGTGGGTTTTGAAGATGTAGGATATAAGAAGGTTTGTATTAGCTACCAGAATGAGGGAAATGAGAAGATTATTGATATTGTTCATGGAAAGTCTATGGTTTCTGGGTTGGATAGTGTAGTTCTTACTGTAAAAAGGATTACTTGTGTAGTAAGTGGATGTTTTTCAACCTTTTCAAGAAATGATGTAATGCTTAGACATCTATGGGAAAAGCACAAGATGCAAAGGGATGATCCTATTTATCCTGGAAACCAAAGTTTTGTATTTGGGGATAAAGGTAAGGATGGGGGGGAAGTAGGTCCTGATCCTAAACCTACCCAGGTTCAGGACACTGTGGGTGAAGGCGGTGAAGTTGGTGCCCAGATTCTGGATACTGAAGGTGTAGATATGGAACTAGGTAGTGAATCTGAACCTGCCCAGGATCAGTACACTGATGTTGAATGTAGTGAATTAAGTGATTCTGAACCAGAGCCCTCTAAGAAGAAAAAGAAAAGATCTCAAAGACAAAGAAGTGCTTTACATATTGAAAACTACTCCTCTGATGACTCAGAAGAAGAGACAAGTTCTGAATTTTCAAATGAATTTTCTTTATCTAAAGTAAGTTGCCTTGAGGAATTAGTTGGTGAGGATGCAGATGATTTTGAAAATATGGGATATTCTGGTAATGCAGAGGATTCATTTGTTCAAAACTCTTTGCAAGAGGATAGAGTTTCAGGTAATACTCTGGGGAACTATGAAAATTCAATCTTTCTAGAAGAAGATGTAGGAGTGTCTTTCAGAAAGAGCATAAGTCAGGTGTTTGATTCCTCTATATTGGATAATAATTTGGTTAAATTTAATGAAAATTTTGATGAAGATTGTGCTTTTGATCAGGATAAAAGTGAACACTTTTTGATCCAGGATTTAATGGAGGGTGGTCTTGGAGTAGAGGAATCTAAGTCTGATTCTGATCCAAGTGAAAAATTAGAACTCCTAAAACAGAAATTAAAAAGTATATCTGATGAAATAAAGAGAATTGAGAAAGAGAAAAAAAAAAAGAATGATGGAAAGAGCATGATCATAAAAGCCGAAATAAGTAAAATAGATAAGCTAAGCAAAAAGAATGATATTAAAAAGTCCCACAAGAAGCCTGGAGTAGT
>NW_019397920.1:0-21640 GCF_000591075.1 Eurytemora carolleeae | reverse complement strand
TTCTGATATTAACAGAAATTGATTTGGGAATTTGATTTAAATATAAGTTCCCTACAACTATTTCCAGATTTTTTCATATCACAAGTAATTCGTACTTATATACTGGTACTTAAAGTCTTTACTTAAATATTAAATATGTCAGAAGTGTTAGTTAGTAATGTAAATCTATTCTATAATATTTAGATTTACAAATAAAAATTGATTTAAAAATTTGAATTAAGTATAAGTTTTAAGTTTAAATATACAGGGGTATATATTTACTAGGAACCCCCTGGCTCAGGAGTATATATTTACTAGAATCTATCGGGTACAGGGGTATATATTTACTAGAATCTACCTGGTAATGGAGTATACATTAACTAGTATTCCCCTGGTACAGTCACTTTTCCTTTACTAAATGTATTAGATTCAAATTGATTTGGAAATTGGTCTTAAGTTTGACTTCTACTTAATAAAGTTCCTTCCATTTTCTGTTGTATACATCGTAAGAAGTGTAGATAATGATTGTTGTGTGTCAACTTCCCTTATTCTCTCCTGAATCTAAAGCTTTTCAATAACTGAGACAAAATTTAAAAAGTCACTGTAAAGCCAATTCCCAAATCAATTTAAATTTGTAAAGAATCTAAAAATGCATTTATTGTTACTACATATGTAATAAATAAATTTTGATACAAGTTTAGCATAATTTTATATTAACCCTCTTTCAATGAATTTTTAACTTATATTTAAATTAAATTCCCAAATCAATTTTGATTTATAAATCTAATAATTTTTTTGATTTTTTTTAAATTGTTGTGATGAGTGGGGATTATGATAATGGTTAACTAAGCCTGATAAATTGATACATTAAGACATATTTCTAAAAAAAATTCTGCTATTAGCCAAATCTTTAAGATTTGTTACCAGTGACACCATGAAGAGGTTGCAGAACATAGCTCACCAAAATTTAGGTTGTTTTCTTTTTGTTGGACATGCCAAAAGTCCAAATAAAATCCAAAAAAATTAAAACTGCCAAAAAAATGAATTTAAGACAAGAAAAAGGAAAGGGAAAATNAGTTATAAAGTCATAATGTCTAAGGCCAAAGGTAAGGCTTAGATAATTATTTATTAGCTTTTTTTTCCAAATTCGCTTGCAAGTCAACCTTACAAGGTCAGCAGCCTGATTTTCATTGGCTCTTCTAGATTTAAAATAATTCCACACTGTGTTAAACTCTGGATCAACTTTTGCCCGGTCTACAAGGCCTTTCTTTGTAATAAAACTATTTTTTTCAATCATTTGGATTACTTGACTTATCATTTCAGGATTAACATTTACCAATCCAGTTTTTCGAGTTCCTCCCAAAAACTTTTTCACTGCATCTGTAGCCAAGGCCTTACTTTTGTTTGTTTCAATAAACTTTAACCAATAGCTATTGAACTCTTCATTTTCTTTTGCTTTCTTCTCAATGGACTCTTTTGTTTGTTTGCCAGGCAAGTCTTTAAACGCATTTCTGAGCACTTCCTTGAACTCTTCTGAAATGTAAGATGGTTTTTTTAGACTATTCAGTTTTTCATGTTGATAACCTAATTCCTTACTTTTATCATTAGTGTCCTGTTCCTGGGCAGGTTTGGGACCACCTCCTTTTTCATTATCTAACTTCTCATCTTTATCATGAAGGTCCTGTTCCTGGACAGATTCAAGACCACCACCTTCTTTATTACCTAACATCTCACCTTCATCAGGTTTAGGATCATCCCCAGAAACTTCTTTAGGTTTTTGGGTTTTTAATTTATCTTTGTCTTTTCCTCCAATATCATTCTCTACATCTTTAATTTTCATTCAATATCATTCTCTACATCTTTAATTTACAATTTCATTTCTTTTGCTGTTTATCCCTTCCGTTAAATTAAAATGTTGATCCCAATTATCCTCATCTTCTGATGAAGGTGTACTTTTATACACAAAATCAAGATCATCCTCATTTCTTTCAACTATCTCTGTAATCTCAATAATCTTATCACTTTCAACCCTTGGAGTAATTGCTAACCTATCTTGTTCAGAATTTGTGTCATTAGACATTCTTTCCTCTGTGACTCCTGTAACTTCTTTATCCTTTCCCATATCCATATTGTCTTTATCCATAACATCTGAATCTGTTACAACTTCTTCTTTATCTTTTACTATTTCAGTATTGTCTCTTTCCAAGTCATCTGAATCTGTTTCAGTAACTTCTTTATCTTTTACTATTTCAGTATTGTCTCGTTCCATGTCATCTGAATCTGTTTCAGTAACTTCTTTATCTTTTTCCATTTCAGTATTGTCTCTTTCCTTGTCATCTGAATCTCTTTCTGCAATTTCTTTATCCTTTTCCATAGCAGTATTGTCTCTTTCTGCATATTCTATATCCTTTCTCATATCAGTATTTTCTCTGTCCTTGTCATCTGAATCCCTTTCTGCAATTTCTATATCCTTTTCCAAAGCATTATTGTCTCTGTCCTTGTCATCTGAATCTCTTTCTGCAATTTCTATATCCTTTCTTATATGAGTATTATCTCTGTCCTTGTTATTTGAATCTTTTACTGCATATTCTTTATCCTTTTCAAACTCAGTAATGTCTCTGTCCAAGTCATTAAAATCTTCTTCAGAAACTTCTTTATCCTTTTCCATATCAGTGTTTTCTCTGTCATCTGAATCATTTTCTTCAAAATTTGTATCTTTGAAAGTTTCAGAACAATATCTGTCCCATATTTCTGGAGTAATAAGAAAATTAAAAGTATTTAAAATATTTCTTGTAGAGGAAACATTTAAGGAATCAGGTGAAATTGGAGGAACAATTTCAGTGATAACATCACGCTTTACCTCTGGGTTAACATTAGAATTGCTCTTCATATCCTGTTTATTCCTTTTCAAAAAACGCTTTTCCCTTTCTGTCAAATCCTTTTTCATTTGAATAGAAGTCCCCTTGAATGTAGCATTCTCGCCATTTCTCATAAAGGTATCGCACAAACCCCCTTCACTAACTACCACCTTANCTTAATAAGTACTGATATACTGGTACTTATAGTCTGGTACAGGGGTATATATTTATTAATTAATAATTAATTAATTATTTAAAAAAAGTTATATTTAATATTGACACAAGGAGGCATATTGCCAACTATAAGATTCTGTTGATTGGAAATTAATAAGAATATTCTGTAAAAATGTAAGTGTTATCTAATCTTCAATATGTATATGTATATGTATATTAGTATGAATTACTTGTGATATGAAAAAATCTGGAAATAGTTGTAGAAAACTTATAATTAAATCAAATTCCCAAATCAATTTCTGTTAATATCATAATTATAAATTGAAATTGATTTGGGAAGTTTTTAATCTAAGTTCCCAACAAATATATGACACATTTGATATTTAAGAAAAGAAAAAATTATATTTAACATTGTGACTAGGAGGTCAAGGTTAATTATAACTTTTTTTAATAATTAATTAATTATTAATTAATAAATATATACCCCTGTACCAGACTATAAGTACCAGTATATCAGGACTTATTAAGTGTGATTTAAATCAAATTCCCAAATCAATTTCTGTAAATATCAGACTTTGAACTGCAAGATGCTGTTTTTATAACACATTGAATATGTACCGATATAAAATTTAATCACACATAATAAGTATTGATATACTGGTACTTATAGTCTGGTACAGAGGTAAAAGAAATTAGTTGAATATCTTTGAAAATAAAAACTTGAGCAAGGTTTGAAGCAAACTTGCGGGTTTTACAGAATTAATTATTCCTTTTTTTTTCTCCTAATTCAAGAGTTCTAACAACTAACATAAATTTTTTTTAATTATTTATATATTGTGTGTAGGAAATCTAGGAAAAAGAAATTAGTTAATTATCTTTGAAAATAAAATCGTGAGGAAGGTTTGAAGCAAACCTGTCTCAGTTATTTGATCGTAAATATTTTTATGTTTTCTGATTTTCAATGACAAGACCTTTTATAAACACTAATTGATATTTTCCTACCTTTATTGAACCAGAAACTATGTCAATTTAAACATGTGTTGTTTTAATTCATTTTCTCAAAAAAACATCGTTGTGATCTCAATCTTGAGATTGAAATATCACCAAACTTTAAACATCTGTCAAACCTGTCTCACTTATTTAATCGTAAATATTTTTATTTTTTCTGATTCACAATCACAAGACCTTTTATAAACCATTAATTGATATTATCCTACCTTTAATGTACTGGAAACTATGTCAATTTAAAAATGTGTTGTTTTAACCGATTTTCGATAATATCCATATATTTAAATCAAATTCCCAAATCAATTTCAATTCAATCTTTATATATTAACATGCTTTTAAGTGACTTTTAAGCCGTACAACATTACTATCTAACACTTTTGACACATTTGATATTTAAGTAAAGAGTTTATCAGTACTGATTCTTAGTCTTTAAGTATAGAGGAGGGGGGGAATTTTTTCAAGAAATAAAAACCCATACTTTATAATTTATTACATAGAAAGTTTCAAAATGTATATTTTATTTTTTTTCAGAGAGAACAAAATAATTTGCCATGGATAATATGCTACTGGTATAACCCTCTTTCAATGAATTTTTCAAAAATTAATGAAGCAATATGCCTCCTAGTCTCAATATTAAATGTAATTTTTTAAGCATAAAAAATTTAGCCTATAAAATTAGATTTGATAGGGGACTGGTAGCTCCAGTTATTAGCTAAAAAACGCAGTTACTTAATAATTAATTAATTATTAGGTATATTCTAGTAAATATATACCCCTGTACCAGGGGAATTATAGTAAATATATACTCCATTACCAGGTAGATTCTAGAAAATATATACTCCTGTACCCGAGGGATTCTAGTAAATACATACTCCAGTGCCAGGGGGATCCTAGTAAATATATACTCCTGTATATTTAAATCTAATTTCCAAATCAATTTCTGTTAATATCAGAATTATAAATTGAAATTGATTTGGGAATTTTTAAATCTAAGTTCCCAACAACTATAAGACATATTTGACACATTTGATATTTAAGTAAAGTGTTTAAATAGCAGTATATCAGTTCTCATTATGTGTGTTATGAAACAATCATAAAATAGTTGTTGGAAACTTATATTTAAATCAAATTCACAAATCGATTTCAATTCGATTTTTATATGTTATTGTATATTTCATTATTTAAGAGATTGTTGAAAAATATTTTTGTCTTAAATTCAATACAAATAGTGAAATTTTCAATAAATTATACTGTTCTGGATATTCTATCAGACCATGAAAGTGTGTACTTTAATAGAGAAAGATCCGTAAGGAAACTATCTTGTTTGATTGAAGAATATAAAAGATTGAATTGAAATTAATTTGTGAATTTGATTTAAACTATTTTAAGATTGTTTCATAACACACATAATAAGAACTTATATACTGGTATTTAAACACTTTACTTAAATATCAAATGTGTCAAATGTGTCTTATAGTTGTTGGGAACTTAGATTTAAATATAAGTTCCCTACAACCATTTCCAGATTTTTTCATATCACAAGTAATTCGTACTAATTTACTGGTACTTATAGGCTTTACTTAAATATTAATTATGTCAGAAGTGTTAGTTAGTAATGTAATTATATTCTATAATATTGAGATTTACAAATTAAAATATATTTATACATTTATTGAAAATTTCACTATTTGTATTGAATTTAAGACAAAATTGTTTTTCAACAATCTCTTAATTAATAAAATATACAATAATATATAAAGATTGAATTGAAATCGATTTGTGAATTTGATTTAAATATAAGTTTCCAACAACTATTTTATGATTGTTTTATAACACACATAATAAGAACTTATTTACTGGTATTTAAACACTTTACTTAAATATCTAATGTGTCAAGTGTGTCTTATAGTTGTTGGAAACTTAGATTTAAAAATTCCCAAATCAATTTCAATTTATGATTCTGATATTAACAGAAATTGATTTGGGAATTTGATTTAAATATAAAAAATTAAATTATTTACGATCAAATAACTGAGACAGGTTTGACAGGTGTTTTAAGTTCGGGGATATACTGTTGATTGGAAATTAATAAGAATATTCTGTGAAGCTGTAAGTGTTATCTAATCTTCAATATGTAAATGTTTTCTTTTCCAATCAATCAATGAACCTATCAATAAATTTTATATCATATGGTTTGGGATTAGTTGTATCAAAATTTGACCTGTTTATCAGTAACCAAAATTTCAACAGTAACACTTTGTTCCTTCGTAAGAGAACAGCTGAGATGGGTTTCCTAAATCATAACATTTTATATCCATTATACATTAAGTAACTGGGTTTTTTAGCTGATAACTGGAGCTACCAGTCCCCTATCAAATGTAATTTTATAAGCAAAATTATTTATGCTTAAAAAATTATATTTAACATTGACACAAGGAGGCATATTGCTTCATTAATTTTTAAACATTCATTGAAAGAGCGTAAATTTAAAATTATGCTAAACTTGTATCAAAATTTATTTATCACATATGCATTAACAATAAATTCATTTTTAATTCATATATGATAAGTAAGCTGGGTATCATACTTGCTCAAAAGTACTCAGTGTTGCTGGCATGTTATTAGCTAATCAAGTAATAATTAAAGTTACTCACAACCCATCAATCAATCAATCAAACAAGATAGTTTCCATAAGGACAACCTACTATTATAATTTATTTCCTATTAATATCTATAATGGAAAATTCAAGGTTTAAATTTAAGTAGAAATCAATTTTAGGACATATTCCTGAAAAGGGTTCAAGTTTTAAAAGTCACTTCCAAGATATAGATGACTATGCAACTAATTTCCTTAAATTTCTGTTGCAGACATCATAAGTATAGTTCGTACAAATGGCACTGTGTTTACAAAGTCATGTTCATCTATTCCTTTAATATCAGAATTACAAATTGAAATACATTGCTTGATTGATCATTTATTGGCTGCTTAGTTGATTAATTGCTTGATGAATAATTGATTGAATGATTGTTTGTTTTATTGAAGGATAGATTTAAAAACTTACTAAAAACTTATTTGAATGCTTTTGTGAATATTTGTTTGACTGTTTTATTGTTTACTTTAATTGTCATCTTAAATCAAATTCACAAATCGATTTCAATTCAATCTTTATATATTATTGTATATTGCATATTGCATATTGCCAATTTTATAATTGTTTCATAACACAAATAATAAGAACTTATATACTGGTATTTAAACACTTTACTTAATCATCAAATGTGTCAAATGTGTCTTATATTTGTTGGGAACTTAGATTTAAAAATTCCCAAATCAATTTCAATTTAAGATTCTGATATTAACAGAAATTTATTTGGGAGAAAGAATAATAATAAAATGACTAATTTTACATATAAGGCTTAGTACTATTTAAAATTTTGGTCCTTTTTGGGAAAATGATTTAAGACACACTCCACAACACTTTATGATCTTGATTTTTTTATTTTGGTAGTACAAAGTGGTGATAATGTTAATTAAGGAGTTTCCAATCATCTGCTTTGACTTTGTGTGTGGGAAAAAAATATTAATAAAATCATGAATTTTACATATAAGGCTTAGTACTATTTAAAATTTTGGTCCTTTTTGGGAAAATGATTTAAAACACACTCCACAACACTTTAGGATCTTGATTTTTTTACTGTGGCATTAGAAAGTGGTAATAATGATAATTAAGGAGTTTCCAATCATCAGCTTTGACTTTGGGTGTGGAAAAAAAAAATAATAAAATCATGAATTTTATATATAAGGCTTAGTACTATTTAAAATTTTGGTCCTTTTTGGGAAAATGATTTAAAACACACTCCACAACACTTTAGGATCTTGATTTTTTTATTGTGGCATCACAAAGTGGTGATAGTGATAATTGTGGTGTTTCCAATCATCTGCTTTGACTTTGGGTATGAAAAAATAATTATAAAATCATTAATTTTACATATAAGGCTTAGTACTATTTAAAATTTTGATCCTTTTTGGGAAAATGATTCAAGACACCCACCACAACACTTTACGATCTTGATTTTTTTATTGTGGCATTACAAAGTGGTGATAATGTTAATTAAGGAGTTTCCAATCATCAGCTTTGACTTTGGGTGTGGAAAAAAAATAATAAAACCATGAATTTTACATATAAGGCTTTGTACTTTTTAAATTTTTGGTCCTTTTTGGGAAAATGATTTAAAACACACTCCACAACACTTTAGGATCTTGATTTTTATATTGTGACATTACAAAGTGGTGATAATGATAATTGTGGAGTTTTCAATTAAAAGGTTAGACTTGGGTGTAAATAAAAATAAGAAATCATTGGTCTACTACTCTAAAAAAATTTGGTCCTTTTTGGGAAAATGGTTTTCAAGACACTTCCCATCACTTTTATTATCTGATTTTTGGTTTTTGACCAGCATGTTTGGTAGTTTTAATAATTGTGGAGTATTAATGCAATATCACAATAAATAAGGTGGTGGTCAATAAATGTTCCAAATTACCGGTTTTGACCGAACCCTGTAGAAATGGAATCTAAAATAATGAAAAGAACATTTGTTATCTGATTTCAAATTTTTTTTCTGCATATGTTAGGTATTAAATAGTTTGACCTCCTCCAAAAGAAATTAGTGCAAAATCCTAAAAATCGAGAGTGTAATCAGCAAATGTTCCAAATTACCGGTTTTGACCGAACCCTGTAGAAATGGAATATAAAATAATGAACTAAACATTTTTTGTCTGATTTCAAATTTTCTTTTTGAATTTGTTAGGTATTAAATAAATTGACCTTCTCCAAAAGAAATTATTGCAAAATCTTAAAAAATGATGGCGTAATTAGCAAATGTTCTAAATTACCGGTTTAGACCAAAATACTGTCATAATAGAATATGCACTAATGAATTGAATATTTTTCGTACGATTTCCAAAATTTTTTTTGCATTAGCTAGGTATCAAATAGGTTGACCTCTCGAAAAGAAATTAGTGCAAAATCTTAAAAAATGAGTGTGTAATTAGCAAATGTTCCAAATTACCGGTTTTGACCGAAATTAATATACCTAGAGCTGAAAATTCTTAAATTTATCTTTTTTAGATAACCCAGCCTACTTACTTACGAATTTTATTTTAGATTCTGATCATGCAGCCTAGTACTGTTGAGAAGGAGTCTAATGGAAGGAGTGCCAGGAGTGGAAGGAGTGGAAGGAGTGGAGAGGAGGTGGTGATGGGAAGGAAGAAGGTGGTGGTGGAGTTGAAGAAGGTGGCAGCAGAGAGATATGGATGGACTGCTGTGAAGGGGACAGAGACTGCTGTTGAGTGCAGTGGAAGGAGTGTAAGTGGTCTGGAGAAGGTGGTGGAGCGGAGGCAGAAGGTGAAGGTGGCAGCAGAGAAGGAGAAGGCTGAGAAGGAGAAGAAGGACAGGATGTGGAAGGAGCTCCTTGAGCAGAAGAGGAGAGAGAGGAGAGAGAGGAAGGTGGGGAAGCAGATGGAGAAGCAGATGGAGAAGCAGCTGGAGGAAGAGGTCAAGGAGTGTGAGAAGCAGAGTGAGCAGTGCAGGAAGGTGTGGAAGATGAGTGTGGCAGCAGAAGAGGATGGACTTCTGTGAAGGGTAGGCGTGTGAGAAGGAGTGAGGAGAGCTCAGTTCTGAGTGAGGAGGAGTTCCCTTCCTTTGAGAAGGAGAAGGAGATGAAGGAGAAGGTGAGGAAGGAGTGCTTTGAGAAGAAGATGAGAGAGAGGTTGGCTAGGGAGGAGAAGAAGAGAGAGAAGAAGATGGAGAAGAAGCTGGAGGAAGAGAAGAAAGAGTTGGAGAGGCAGAGAGTGCAGAAGAAGCAGGAGAAGGTGCAGCTGAAGAGAGAGAAGGAGTAGAGGGGCAGTGAGAGAAGGATGGCTGCTGGCTTCAAGCGAGCAAGGAAGCAGAGCAGTGAGGAGAGAGTGGTTGAGAAGATTGTGTCAGATAATCTTCTCTTGGAGCCAGAGCAGAAGAGGAGAAGGAGCGGAAGGAGTGGAAGGAGTTCTGAAGGAGGAGAGAGGGTGCAGGGAAGGAAGCCGGAGAAGGTGGAGAGTGCTGCAGAGAACTTGGAGAGGGTGGAGATTGAAGCAGAGAAGTGTAAGTCTGCAAACAAGGTAAGAAGTATGCTCAGTCAGAAGGACAAGGTAACTGTTCAGGTGCCTGTTGTAGCTGCTGTTCCTGCTGTACCTGTTGCAAAGGCAAGTAGTGGACTTTCTGGTAGGTTTAGAACGAGGAAGGGAACCTTCACTTCTGAGGTCAAGGATCTCAGTTTTGTTTGGCCTGGACTTGGAAGTAAGGTAAGAATTGAATTGGAAGGTGGAAGTGTGGCTGATGAGATGGATGAGAGTGTGACTGTTTGTAGGAGTATTGTGGATGAGATGATTGAGGGTATTGGTTTGGATTGTCCATTGCTCAATGTTTCTGTTCAGTGTCAGGTGAATGAGGTTGTTGAATGTGATTTGGATCGTTGGGTTTCTGTGTTGGATCTGGATGATAGTAGTGATGAAGGTAGTGATGTAGTTGGTAGTCCTGATCCTGTCCTGGAGGAGGAAGCTAGTGAGAGTGAAGGTGCTGGTCCTGATTCTGTCCTGGAGGAGGAAGCTAGTGAGAGTGAAGGTGCTGGTCCTGATCCTGTCCTGGAGGAGGAAGCTAGTGAGAGTGAAGGTGCTGGTCCTGTCCTGGAAGAGTCCTGTCCTGGAGGAGGAAGCTAGTGAGAGTGAAGGTGCTGGTCCTGTCCTGGAAGAGGAAACTGAGAATGTTAGGATTTGTAGGAGCATGGTTGATGAGATTGTGGAAATTGCTGTTGGTGTTTCTGTTTTTCGGATTTCGGATTTTCTCAATGTGAATGCACAGGTTGCCAGGTGTTTTGAGGGTGTTGAATACTTTTACCAACCATCTGATTCTGAAGAAGAACAGGGTTGGGATGAGTATGTTGGTGTTGATGAAGTTGGTGTTGGTGTTGGTGTTGATGTTGGTGTTGATGAAGTTGGTGTTGGTGTTGGTGTTGGTGTTGATGAAGTTGGTGTTGATGAAGTTGTCAGCCATTGAGAACTCACTCTGGGCTCTCTTAACACCGGACAGTGTTCTCACAACGAAAGCACTTGTTAAGAGAGCAGCTGAGGATGAGCAGTTCAAAGTGGTCTGGGACCATTTTAGGTCCAGGAGAAAGACCGCATCTGATGCGGCAAAGTGGCTGAGAAGAACCTTTCTCAGAAAACCGTAAGTATGTTTTAATTTTTTAATTTTTAAGTATAAAGTTTTACATTTTTGGCTTTTTTTAAACACTTTTGGCAATTTTGGAATTTTGGCATTTCCAAACAAAAAGAAAACAAACAAAATTTTGGAGAGCTATATTCTGCAACCTCCCCGATGGTGCTCTCTGGTAACAAGTCTTTTAGACTTGGCTGAAAGCAGAATGATAAAATTTTAAAGGATTGAGACAGATTTAAATTTGAAATCTCTTGGGGTTCTAGTGTGACAGAGGATCTGAACCAACATTTAATACAAGCTAGCCAAGGGAATGGAGAGGGTGCCCTGAAAGTTTCAGCCCTGTCCCTTGAGAACTCAAGGTGGGGCAATGAAAATAGTGAAGGGCAATTGATGCCAGTCCCAGGGTGCACTATTATGGCTGACTAGTGAGTCAGGCCCTGGGTCTTCTCATGCACTTGAACCCAACTCACCGAGCCTGCACACTGGGACTGGCGAGTCATTCACTTGTACCAACTAATCACATGGAAATTTCTTCAAGTCCAAAAGTCTCTGGGTGCAAAAAAATAATTTTTTTTTTTTTTTTTCTTTCTTTACATTTACATTTATATTTATATTGACATTTTTTAACATACATTTTTAATACAATACACATTTAATTTGGAATTTAATTGCCTTAAAATCCTTTAAGAGGATAAAAATAAATTGCAAGAAATGCCTGAACTGGCTTAATTGCCTTTAAATCCTTTAAGAGGATAAAAATAAACTGGCAAGAAGTAAATGCCTGAACTGGCTTACTGAGTATAATACTCCAAACCATGATTGCGTTGGTAAGCACGTATGCTAGACCTGAAATTCTCCATAGCCTGCGGTACACCCCCAGAGCTAGTTACGAAGCCTTGCCACAATTCTTTGAATCTAGGGAGCTCTTCGCAGTTGCGGTCAACTGTTGTTCTGTTGACCTCCTGGCCCCACGCCCATAGCTCCCTTAGATTGCTTGCAACAGCTTTGGGTGTATACTTAGGGCTACAGATAATTTCAAGGCGTCGAAGTATATTTCTATGAATCAGGGGCCCCACCGGAAGCCAAGCCAAAAAATTAGCCCTAAAATTGAGATCGTATTGAAGGAACACTTCAATATCGGCTTTCCCAAATCCTTCAACCTTTCTCAAATACTCTTGTAGGTACAGTTCTGCATCACTGCGATCCTGCCACACTACTTCTGCCTGAGCACCATCCAGGGTTACATTTGGAATTGGTACATGCCGCCACTCAATTTTATTCTCAAACTCAACCCCCCACGACTTAAGCTTCCGCTGGAGAGTTTTCATATCCCTGCGTGAAGCTTCAAAAGCAGCCTTGTATTCCTCTGAAATCCGACAGAGCATGCGTACAGAAGCTCTTGTGACCGCAAGATATTTCCCACTCGGTAAAAGATGCATCGCTAAGACTGTCCCCACTTCATTTGAAAAAAAATCCATCTGTGAATCTAAGCTTTGCACCCTCGAGCGAGCTCTAAATCGCGGGACTTCTGACACATCTTCTGCCGAGATATCAGACGACGACACCGGAGAATGTTGAGCCAGAACTGGCACCACAACTGCTGGAGTACCAAGCTCTGACATCGACAGCTCATCCAACACAGATAAATTGTTCTCTACGGAAGGATGAACCTGAGGAGGATCCTCGCCTTCCTCCTCAGACTCAGATCCCGATAGAGCTGAATCTATAGCTGCCAGAGGAGCTGTAGGTGTCAGAGATTGAGACTCCAGCCCTTGGGGTGACAGTCCCAGTGCAACAGTCTCTGGCTGACTACCCTTGAAACAACGCGATGCTTCGATTCGATCAGCTTTTGCTTTCATAGCTCGCTCCCTTTCCATACGGTCCTTCTTTCTCTTTTCCAAAACCCCAACCCTGTTTTTCTCCCTTTCCCCCTTACTAAGAGCCGCAGGAAACTTTGGAGGGTCATAAGGCAATGACTTACCACCCCCCGCCACAACCGAAGACGGGCGTGTGGTCTTTCGCGAGTCGATATCTTCCAGAAAGGGAGCGAAATTCATGGCGGTGGGCCCAACGACATCGCCTTTACGCTTTTCATCATGCATTACATTCTTTAAAGCTATACGACAATTTAAATTTAGAGGGGGTGCCCCTACTTCCCCATAGGGACTGACCAGCGTGCGCTGCTGCACAAAGGCTGGCGTCGGCGGTACAAAACCTCCCTTATTAACAGGAGTTTCTCTTGCAGGAGGCGGTGGGGTTGTCAAGTCAGGAGTATGGAGGAGGGTTGGAACCCAACGACTGGCTGTGGCCTTAGTCTGAAGAAATAGCGTTTATTGACATGAAAATAATTCACATAAAGATTAACATTAACATACCTTTCCTCTCCCTGACACGGAACAAGAGGATGGCTTCAAGAGGAGACGAGTCTTGAGACCAGGAACATTCTGAAGAAATAGTGTTTATTCACATGAAAATAATTCACATAAAGAGTATCATTGACCAACCTTTTCTGTCATGCCTCTGGGAGATGTGTGAGTAGGAGAATTACAGGTCTCCAAAGCATCCTGAAGAAGTAGTGTTTATTCACATGAAAATAATTCACATAAAGAGTATCAGTGACAAACCTTTTCTGTCATGCCTATAGGAGCTGGGTGACCAGAAGAGCTAAAGGACGAACTACCAGGCTTCAAAGCAGTGGGAAGCATAACCTGAAGAAATAGTGTTTATTTTCATTCGTTATCGGAATGAATCACTCTACCAATTTATAACCATGCACCACCACCCACCAAATTATCATTGACAAACCTGTTCTTCCTCCAGCTGCTTCGCCAGCTTCCTCTCTTTCCTCTCTCTCCTCTCTCTCCTATTCTGCTCAATAATCTCCTTCCAAATCCTATCCTTTTTCTCCTTCTCAGCCTTCTCCTTCTCCTTCTTCAAAGAACTACTGGAGACAGTGGGAGGCTTATCCTGAAGAAATAGTGTTTATTCTCATTTGTTATCGGATTGAACTTATAACCATGCACCACCACGAAATAAAGCAATCTGTCAATCTTTCTGGTACATACCTTTAGTTTCCTTTGAACAAAAGGAGAGAGTAGCGGTGAAGGAAGGGTCGGCATGTTACGGACAGGACTCGGATCCGACACGAGAGGACTCTGAAGAAATCAGTTTATAGAATAATATTATACATGCAAAGTCACATTAAGATATACCTCTGTATACTCTAGGCGTTTCTTAAGTAGAAATGCACTACTGGCTGACTTCGGGCGCATTTTCTTGGATCTGCCCATTCTTTCTGCAAAAATTTAAATGGTAGCAGTGTGCAAATTCACCGCATCTGTCAAAAATAAATTAAACCAAAACTCTCCATCACAGTGTTTCTTAATTCAATGCACCCATATTTTTTATCACAAGTCAGGAATCCAATTCCAATTCCAATTCCAATCCAACAACCTTTCGGCTCACACTCTATCGGGGAAACCAATTCCTCGCACGGACAATCGAAACCCACTCAGGCTCAATACAGGTCGAGAGTATACGTCCCAGCCTTACGGAAGGGACCCTCTCTCACTGTTCAAGTATCTTAATGAGTCTCACTGACACCCTGTCCCACATCGGGCCTAAGCCCAGACTTTCCATCACTGTTCTTAATCTATCTCCCTATAAAGAAATCTATCAAAGAATCCAATTCCTTGCACGAACATTTGTAACCCACTCAGGCTCAATACAGGTTGAGAGTATACGTCCCAGCCTTATAGGCTTAGTACTATAAGAAATTTTGGTCCTTTTTGGGAAAATGATTTAAAACACACTACACAACACTTTAGGATCTTGATTTTTTTATTGTGGCATTACAAAGTGGTGATAATGTTAGTTAAGGAGTTTCCAATCATCAGGTTTGACTTTGGGTGTGGAAAAAAATAATAATAAAATCATGAATTTTACATATAAGGCTTAGTACTATAAGAAATTTTGGTCCTTTTTGGGAAAATGATTTAAAACACACTCCACAACACTTTACAATCTTGATTTTTTTACTGTGGCATTAGAAAGTGGTAATAATGATAATTAAGGAGTTTCCAATCATCAGCTTTGATTTTGGGTGCGGAAAAAAATAATAGTAAAATCATGAATTTTACATATAAGGCTTAGTACTATATAAAATTTTGGTCCTTTTTGGGAAAATGATTTAAAACACACACCACAACACTTTACAATCTTGATTTTTTATTGTGGCATTACAAAGTGGTGATAGTGATAATTGTGGTGTTTCCAATCATCTGCTTTGACGTTGGGTGTGGAAAAAAAAATAATAATAAAATCATGAATTTTACATATAAGGCTTTGTACTATAAAAAATTTTGGTCCTTTTTGGGAAAATGATTTAAAACACACACCACAACACTTTAGGATCTTGATTTTTTTATTGTGACATTACATTGTGGTGATAATGATAATTGTGGAGTTTTCAATTGAAAGGTTAGACTTGGGTGTAAATAAAAATAACAAATCATTGGTTCTACTACTCTAAAAAAAATTTGGTCCTTTTTGGGAAAATGGTTTTAAAGACACTTCCCATCACTTTTATTATCTGATTTTTAGTTTTTGATCAGTATGTTTGGTAGTTATAATAATTGTGGAGTATTAATGCAATATCACAATAAATAAGGTGGTGGTCAATAAATGTTCCAAATTACCGGTTTAGATGAACCCTGTAGAAATGGAATATAAAATAATGAACTAAACATTTTTTGTCTGATTTCAAATTTTCTTTTTGAATTTGTTAGGTAATAAATAAATTGACCTCCTCCAAAAGAAATTATTGCAAAATCTTAAAAAATGAGTGTGTAATTAGCAAATGTTCCAAATTACCGGTTTAGACCGAACCCTTCAAAATAGAAGATACACTAATGAATTCAATTTTTTTTGTTCAATTTCAAATTTTCTTTTTGCATTAGTTAGGTATTGAATAGGTTGACCTCTTCCAAAAGAAATTTTTGCAAAATTTTAAAAAATGAGGGTGTAATTAGCAAATGTTCCAAATTACCGGTTTAGACCGAAATACTGTAATAATAGAATATACTTTAATGAATTGAATACTTTTTGTACGTTTTCCAAAATTTTTTTTTGCATTAGCTAGGTATCAAATAGGTTGACCTCCTCGAAATGAAATTAGTGCAAAATCTTAAAAAATGAGTGTGTAATTCGCAAATGTTCCAAACTACCGGTTTAGACCGAACCCTTCAAAATAGAAGATACACTTATGAATCCAATTTTTTTGGTCCGATTTAAAATTTTCTTTTTGCATTAGTTAGGTATTGAATAGGTTGACCTCTTCCAAAAGAAATTTTTGAAAAATCTTAAAAAATGAGGGTGTAATTAGCAAATGTTCCAAATTACCGGTTTAGACCGAAATACTGTAATAATAGAATATACACTAATGAATTGAATATTTTTTGTCCAATTTCAAATTTTTTTTTTTCATTAGCTAGATATTGAATAGGTTGACCTCCTCGAAAAGAAATTAGTGCAAAATCTTAAAAAATGAGTGTGTAATTAGCAAATGTTCCAAATTACCGGTTTAGACCGGAATTGATATACCTAGAGCTGAAAATTCTTAAATTTATCTTTTTCAGATAACCCTTTCTTACTTACTTACTTACGAATTTTACTTTAGATTCCATCATGCAGCCTAGTACTGTTGTGAAGGAGTCTAGTGGAAGGAGTGGAGAGAAGGTGGTGTCCAGTGGAAGGAGTGGATGCAGTGTGGAAGGTGGAGATGGTTGGACGGATGTCAAGAGGAAGAGTGTGAGAAGGAGTCTCTTTGAGAGTGAGTCTGCCCTGAGGGAGGAGGAGTTTCCTTCTCTTGGATTGGAGAAGAAGACTGAGAAGATGGGGTGGAAGGAGTTGAAGAAGAGGAGAGAGGAGGAGAAGAAGGAGAAGAAGCTGAGAGAGGAGAAGAAGAGAGAGAGGAAGTTGGAGAAGCAGATGGAAGAGATGGAGATGCGGGAGGATAAGGAGAGGAAGGAAGTGGAGAGGAAGAGAGAGGAGAGGAAGGTGTGGAAGACGAGTGTGCCAGCAGAGGTAGATGGATGGACTGCTGTAAAGGGCAGGAGTAAGAGAAGGAGTGAGGAGAGTTCTGGTCTCAGTGAGGAGGAGTACCCTTCCTTTGAGAAGGAGAAGACAGAGAAGGAGAAGAAGGTGTTAAAGAAGCTCTTTGAGGAGAGGAGGAGAGAGAAGTGGGCTAGGGAGGAGAAGAAGAGAGAGAAGAAGATGGAGAAGCAGCTGGAGGAAGAGAAGAAAGAGTTGGAGAGGCAGAGAGTGCAGAAGAACCAGGAGAAGGTTCAGTTGAGGAGAGAGAAGGAGGACAGTGGAAGTGAGAGAAGGATTACTGCTGGCTTTAAGAGAGGGAGGAAGCAGAGCAGTGAGGAGAGAGAGGTGGAGCAGATTATGTCAGATAATCTGCTGGAGCCTGAGAAGGAGAAGAGACCCCAGAGGAAGAGCAAGAAAGTGGATACTTGTACTGATGTAAGTACCTATTTATTTACTATATTTCTAAGTCACAATACTGGTCTAAGTCACATATATAAGTCATAATATTTTTCTTTAATTTTGCTTTAATTTATGTCATCTAATTGTGATTTATCTTTCAGCTCTTCCTCTGACAGTGGCAGTGAGAGAAGTAGTTCTGCTGGCTTTAGGAAGCAGAGGAGGAAGCAGAGCAGTGAGGAGAGAAAAGTGTCAGATATCTTTCTTTCATCCAGCTCTTGCTCTGATGATGAGAAGAAGACACCTCAGAAGATGATTATGTCAGATAATCTGCTGGAACCTGAGAAGGAGAAGAGATCCCAGAGGAAGACTAAGAAAGTGGATACTTTCAGAAATGTAAGTACCTATTTATTTACTATTCTGATAAATCAACTCCTTAGATTTTTTTATTTATGTTTATGATAATTTATGTCATCTAATTGTGATTTATCTTTCAGTTATCCAGCTCTTCCTCTGATGGTGATACCAGTTCCTCTGAAGATGAGTACATGGAGTCTTCAATCAACTCCAGATGCAAGATGAAGACAGCCGGGAGGAGTAAGGAGAGTTCTGATGAGGATAGCTTGAGGGGACTGATTGGTGGGAGACCTGATGATTTAGAGAACCTGGGATACTCTAGTGATGATGAGAAAGCTGAGTCTTCCAGTTCTAGTCTTGAGGATGATGAGCCTGTTCCGGAAGAGAATCTGAAGAAGGCAAGAATGACTGAGATGGAGTTGGAGAAGCAGCTGAGAATGGCCAGAGAAGCAAGGATTGAGCTGGAGAAGAAGAACAGACTCCAGAAGAAGGTGGGAAAGAAGAGTAGGCCTGCTGCTGAACGTAGAGTGTGAGACAGATGTCTTCTGAGAATGCTGCAACTGCCACCCTCTGCCCTGTGCCTATGTGTACCAAAGGATTTGAGAACATGATTAAGGTGCACAAGCTCTCCAAGGCTGACATGGCTGGCTTCAAGATTGTCCTGGTGTCAACAAAGTGCCCCCATTGTGACACACCTCAAACCAACCTCTCCTGCCATCTCAAGGAGAGCAGGTTTAAGAGTAAGAGAGCTGAGGACAGTCTGAGAGTGGAGCCAGTTAGAGAAAGGGATGACCAGGAACCCTTTGGACCCCAGATGGAAGCCCTAGTCAAGAAAAAGGGTTCTAGAGTGCTGCTTAAGAAGATGAAAGCCTACATGGACAAGCAGTCTAGCTATGCTCGGAACACCAGGAGAGTGTACTTTGGCAGGATAAGGCATATGCTGAGCTGGATGGAGGCCAACAAGCTGAACTTTGTTGGTAACAGACTGCTGTTCCCCTTGGAGTGCAAGGTCTTTCTTCCCAGTGTGTCAAGGTATTTGGACACAGTTGTTTCTATGAGCAAGCCAACTGCCATCAAAGGGTACCTCTGCCTGTTCTCTTTTATCCAGGACAGATGTGATTTCCTGTACAGTTCTGATCCTTCTGTGAATAGAGATGCCAACTATGCAGTCCGCAGGGAGGACTACACCAGGAACTTTGGCAGAAAGGTGATGGACCATATGCTCCATGGAATGGTCACATCCACAGCTCCAGCACCAGGCTCCCCACCAGCACCTCCAGCACCTGGTTCCCCACCAACCCCTCCAGCACCTGGTTCCCCACCAACCCCTCCAGCACCAGGCTCCCCACCAACACCTCCAGCACCTGGCTCCCATCCAACTGCTCCACCACCACCCCATGCACCTCTACCAGCACCACCAGCACCACTAGCTCCGCCAGCACCTCTACCAAGACCACCTCCAGTTCAGCAGGTGCAGAAACAGGCTATCAGAAAGGGAGCAGCCTTGTCCAGCTATGAACGAGAGATTGTGAGGAGTGCTGTGTCTCCTCACAACGTTTCCACCCTTGAGGACTTTCTGGATTTGACGAGGACCAACCGTGCTTTCCGCCTGGTCTGGGAGAGACTGAAGAGAGAAGAGGAACTACTGATGGGAACGTGGCCAAGACGATCAGGAAGAGTATGCAGAGCCTGAAGAAGAGTCGAGAGAAGAGGTAAGTCTTTTTCTAATTTATTTAATTAAATGATTAAACTTTTTTGATAACTTTTGGCATTTTTAAACACTTTTGGCATTTTTTGGAATTTTGGCATATCCAAGCAAAAAGAAAACAACCCAAATTTTGGAGAGCTATATTCTGCAACCTCCCCGATGGTGCTCTCTGGTAACAAGTCTGTTAGACTTGGCTGATAGCAGAATGATAAAATTTTAAAATTTTAAATAGTAATAAGCAATATATGTAAAATTCATGATTTTATTATTATTTTTTTCCACACCCAAAGTCAAAGCAGATGATTGGAAACTCCTTAATTAACATTATCACCACTTTCTAATGCCACAATAAAAGAAATAAAGATCCTAAAGTATTGTGGTGTGTGTCTTAAATCATTTTCCCAGAAAGGACCAAAATTTCAAATAGTACTAAGCCTTATATGTAAAATTCATGATTTTATGTAATGCCACAATAAAAATATAAAGATTGTAAAGTGTTGTGAAGTGTGTCTTAAATCATTTTCCCAAAAAGGACCAAAATTTTAAATAGTACTAAGCCTTATATGTAAAATTCATGATTTTATCATTATTTTTTTCCACACCCAAAGTCAAAGCAGATGATTGGAAACTCCTTAATTAACATTATCACCACTTTGTAATGCCACAATAAAAAAAATCTAGATCCTAAAGTGTTGTGGTGTGTGTTTTAAATCATTTTCCCCGAAAGGACCTAAATTTTAAATAGTACTAAGCCTTATATGTAAAATTCATGATTTTTCATTATTTTTTTCCACACCCAAAGTCAAACCTGATGAGTGGAAACACCTTAATTATTATTATCAACACTTTGTAATGCCACAATAAAAATATTAAGATTGTAAAGTGTTGTGAAGTGTGTCTTAAATCATTTTCCCAAAAAGGACCAAAATTTCATATAGTACTAAGCCTTATATGTAAAATTCATTGTTTTTTACTATTTTTTTTCCACACACAAAGTCAAAGCAGATGATTGGAAACTCCTTAATTAACATTATCACCACTTTGTAAT
The DNA here is from genome assembly GCF_000591075.1 of Eurytemora carolleeae. Lineage (NCBI taxonomy): Eukaryota > Metazoa > Arthropoda > Copepoda > Calanoida > Temoridae > Eurytemora > Eurytemora carolleeae. Next base: position 766 of record NW_019397920.1, on the reverse strand, counting down.
GCCACAATAGAAATATAAAGATTGTAAAGTGTTGTGAAGTGTGTCTTAAATCATTTTCCCAAAAAGGACCAAAATTTTAAATAGTACCAAGCCTTATATGTAAAATTTATGGTTTTATGATTATTTTTTTCCACACCCAAAGTCAAACCTGATGAGTGGAAACACCTTAATTATTATTATCAACACTTTGTAATGCCACAATAAAAATATAAAGATTGTAAAGTGTTGTGAAGTGTGTCTTAAATCATTTTCCCAAAAAGGACCAAAATTTCATATAGTACTAAGCCTTATATGTAAAGTTTATTGTTTTTACTGTTTTTTTTCCACACCCAAAGTCAAACCTGATGAGTGGAAACACCTTAATTATTATTATCAACACTTTGTAATGCCACAATAAAAATGTAAAGATCCTAAAGTGTTGTGAAGTGTGTCTTAAATCATTTTCCCAAAAAGGACCAAAATTTTAAATAGTACTAAGCCTTATATGTAAAATTAATAATTTTATCATTATGTTTTTCAACACCAAGCTGATGATTGAAAACTCCTTAATTAACATTATCACCACTTTGTAATGTCACAATAAAAAAATCTAGATCCTTAAGCATTGTGGTGTGTGTTTTAAATCATTTTCCCAAAAAGGACCAAAATTTTAAATAGTACTAAGCCTTATATGTAAAATTCATGATTTTATCATCTTTATTTTTGTGCGATTTCAAAACTTTTTTTTGCATTAGTTAGGTATTTAATAGTTTAATCTCCTCCAAAA
>NW_019397919.1:0-35043 GCF_000591075.1 Eurytemora carolleeae | reverse complement strand
GGTTGCGTAAGTCAAATTAATGCATGTGCATATTATACCCTATGACCTAAATTTACCTAAGAATTGAAAATGATGCTACCTAAAATGACCTAACCTGACCAAAAATGACCATAATTATAAATTGTGGTCGTTTAAGGTCGGTTAAGGTCATCCGACCTATACGCAACCTAGCCCAACCTAAACTGACCTTAATCAATTATGTCGCCTAAAGTCGTTTAAGGTCGGTTTAGGTCAGCCGACCTAGCGCCCTGGTTGTGGAAGACCTGTGTTCCAGCAACCATCAAATCCAGAGAAGTTGAAGCAGAGGATTTATCAGCAGTGTACCAGAAGATTGTAGGAGGTGTTAACATTACATTGCTAGACATCAGGAAATATTTGCATGCATGTACAGGCATGTTTTCCCAGGTGGTAGATGAAGACTTGGAGGTTTCTCCCAGGTACACCATACCAAGCGGAACCAAGATAACACCATTGACCTTGTACAACTGTAGCTCTAGTTTCTATCAGTTCGAAATTTATAGTTTTCTCTTTTTTTTAGAGACAAGAGATGTATCAGAGACAACAGGATAATCTACGAAGAAAGATGGATTAGGAAAATCCATCAGATGAACAGGATCCAAAGATATAAGCTTCCTACTCCAGGATAGACTTATATTTCTCGCCTCTCAATTCTTCATTCTGATTATAATTTGCAAGTTAAAATATTGATTAAGTTAGAAAATAATCAATAACCAAACTTTATGAATATTCAGAAGAGTAAAATAATTTATGGTAGAAAAACTTAAAACTTATAAGTCTTCTATAGAACCGTGAAAGAGTACATGTATGAATTGTATGAATAAAGTGTGTACACGGCCCCAGAGGGGAATATTCTAATAAGTTAAGTCATGCATGACAGAGAGGAAAAATTGTGAACTTCAGAAGTTCTCTCTGGATCAGCGCTAGTTTGGTTAAAATTTCATGGAGAGAATATGGTTTCTCTCGGATCTACACCCCTCCCCCCCCTTCTGAGTCTTCCATACAACCATGGAGGAGTACATCTATATAGTGTGTGTATAGAGTGAGTACACGGTCTCAGAGGGGAATATTCTAATATGTTAAGTCATGCATGATAGAAAAGAAAAATTGTGAACTTCAGAAGTTCTCCCTGGATCAGTGCTAGTCTGGACAAAACTTCATATTCCCCTAGGTATAAAATCAACGGAGAAAATATGGTTTCCTTTGGATCTACACCCCCCCCCTCTCCATCTCCCTCTTACCTCCCTCTGAGTCTTCTATATATATTCTAGATATATTGAGTACACGGTTTTAGAGGGAATATTCTAACATGTTAAGTCATGTATGATAAAATTGAAAATACTTGAACTTCAGAAGTTTCCCCAAATTGATGATACGACTGGGAAAACCTTAATATTCCCCTAGCAGAGCAGCTCTTGATGTAATCCATAGACTCAGTGAATATAAAACCTCTGAAATTTGTCTGGTTCAGAAAAGTTTGGTTGGACTTTAATATTCCCCTCAACCAGAGTAGTTAGAACTTTAACATGTATGTTTTCCTTGAACTATGTTTACAATATTTAATATTCCCCCCCTCTTTTATCAATATGTAATTCTGACATATTTAGAAGGGAAGTCTTTCCCTGAGTAAACTTAAACTTCAACAAACTAAAATTAAATATTCCCCTATATTGTTATTTCATTTAACAGCAAAGTTATTATGTCAATCTCAGTCATTCCTAGGAGGAAGACGACTTTCTCTTCTTAAACTAATATTCCCCCATAGTGTAAATATGATGATATTCCCCTCGTTAAAATTCGTATAAAAGAGCACTTTTGACAGTATATGTTCAGTTCAGTACAGGGCTTGATCCTATTCAGTTATCCTTAACAAATAAGAAAGAATTCAAATGATAGGTAAGAAACTTAATTAATACTTAAGCTCATATACTTCTCAAAAGTTCTCATTATAAACTTTGCAAAACTCATTAAATAACCTAGTCAATAGTCATTGTCTCATAAAATATAAATATACTACATAACTTGTATTTCGTTAATAATAGTTCTGTTTGGTAAATAAAACATTAAACTTCAACAAATCTAATTAGTACTTTTATTTAGAATAAAATTATCAACTTTTCTTAAACATCGTTTATAAGAGAGACTAAGAGAACGGAAGGTGTAATAATTTTGAATATTGCTGTATTAGAATTAAACAAATAATTGGATCAGATAAGTGATCAATCTGACAATCTGGATTCACCACCGAATCACCGTCGCATAGAATTAGATTCAACAGTCCTTGAAGATTTACTAAAAGTAACCGGATTTGTTATTAGCACAATTTCTCTGTTTGGAGCTACAGGCTTAGTCTCAGGGCACTTCTTATTGATATCACCATTTGTTCTCGCGAAATTTATACGTAAGCAGATAGTTCTCAAGATCACATCATCCAATAATCAACAAGCCTAAATAGATATCACCATTTGTTATCGTGAAATTTATACGTAAGCAGATAGTTCTCAAGATCACATCATCCAATAATCGACAAGCCTAAATAGAATAGATCTAGTTGAGTTTGTAGTGGATTTATTCAAGAAAAGAGTAGTCAACTACATAATTGGCGCAATCATCCGTAGCAACAAACCCGAGCATCTAAGAACCAATGCAAGAGCATTCAAGAACCAACGCAAGAGCATTCAAGAACCAACGCAAGAGCATTCAAGAACCAACGCAAAAGCATTCAAGAACCACCGCAAGAGCATTTCAAGAACCAACTAAGAGCATTAGAGCACTCAAGAACCAAAGCAAAACATTCGAAACAAACGGTCAGAGCTATATTTAACAAGACAAAGTGTCTACATGTATGTGTGGAATAATAATAAAGAAATTGCAGAATTTTGTGCAAAGTGGTCTAACAAGACAAGACATCAATTGGAAAAAAGACTAGAGCTTAACAAAAAGTACAACACATCAGAGTTTCATTAAAAAAAATATATATCATGCCTTTCAATATGAAGACCAGATTCAGATCAGCCTCCAGTGGCAGGTCGGTTGATAGGGACACCAGCTACCAAGATAGTCTAATATATGAGTAAAAAATGCAATCTAACCTATTTCATATATATTCCGCGATACGATGTCGATAATTTATTACAGCATAAAAACACAAATAATTAAATGGTTAATAACTAAGTGATACTATACAAACGGGATATGAGCAAACAGGATCAACGTGGTTAGATGAACTACTTCTCCTCCTTCCTTCTCAATCTCCTGATCCTGGTGAACTGATCATTCTTGCACGGTTTCGCTCCACCCTAGCATCGTTCCCGTTAACCCTGCATCGGGGAGTCGGCGGGCTAACCCACCGACGCCCCCGCATATTCCTTCTAACAGATTTATATAGATTGGCTTGGCTTTTTTCTATAAATAGAATAAAGTAAACTTTCTATATAAATCCGTTAGGATTTGAATTTAGATAAGATGAGGGGGTGGAGCAAAGGGGCATTCTCCCCCTCGATCGTAGGGAAAGGATCGCCATGATTCCAGCGATCCAACTATCCTCTGACTTACTGATCATAAAAGATCAAACAGTTCTACAGATATTACATCCCCGCCTTGATCTTTTGTGATCCGTGATTTCGTTGATCACTTTCTCATGATGAGATGAACATACTGCACTCTCAAAGTGTCTTTCATCCATCCCTCTCCTGAGTGTGAGGTTTAGCGGAGAACTATCTGTGTACTTTTCCCGAGCTACTAAGGCCCATCTTACTGAATCGAAACAATGTCTTTACTATCCAGCTGATGACAGCCAGAGCTGCTATTGCTCCAGCTCCAATCATAGCTAGGTTTATGCTATGCAAGGTTTGGACCATGATTTGTTGTAAAATATTCATAATCTTCTTGTGTGAACTTCTGCTCACTGTGATTCTGAATATTGTCTCCTGCCATTCGCGGGAGGATAACCTTCGCGTTAGTCTGTCCTACTAGGACTGCCAGCATGCCTACAAATAGCAGCTGGTTTATTCCCGTGTTCCTTTTCCTCTGGTACTGCTCTGCCCGGTCTGGCTCCTCACCATCAGGCTGACCAGCTTCCCCAAACTTTCTCCCTTCTTCACCTGAACAAAGATAGCATTATTATGGTTAATTAAATAGATTGCAGGTGAACGTAACACTCCTGCCCTTGGGGAAAATTTAGAAGCAAATAGATTTCTCTCAATAATGGTGTTAAATAAGATTGGAAAAACGAAATCATTCCCACTGACTTGCCCTGGTTCTTCAATCAAGTAAACCCAAGTTCCTTGCCCTGGGTGAAGTGTTACGGAATTTTTTACTTTTGCAATACTAGATTTTTGACCTGAAATGGCATTAATTCCTTTCCTAACTCCATTGCTACTATTATCTGCTTCATCTTCTGTGTCACTCCAACTACTTTCTTCTGCTCCTTGTACATAACTACTCTGGTTTACTACTTTATACCTTGTCCTTACACTACTTCTGATACTACCACTTTTTTCAATACTCCCTGTCTGTATCCTTTCTAAGGATGCAGCTCTTGTCCTTGTGGAATCAGAACTTTCTCTTGATCTGCTTCTTCTTCTCAGTGGTGCTGTAGTGTCCGGCCTCTGTGCCCAACTTTCCTTGAGTGCTGTCTTCAGGGATTTTAAAGATGGAGCAATAGAACTCCTCTTGGACTTTGGTTTCTCAGGTAACTTGAACTCTGCACTGTATCTTTCCGGCAGGATTGATTTCCTGCTAGATCTTCTCCTAGTAGTGTCCGTAGTGGTGCTGCCATCTAACGGCCTGTTGTCTTCTTCATCATCTTTGGATTCTGTTATCTGTTGGTTCTGGGGTGGGGGGGTGTTTATTCCGGTAAGAATTTCCCCGCCTCCACTGGTTCCTGCAGTTTTCTCTGGTTCTGGTTCGATCTCCGGAGTTAAGTTGGCTGCTGACCCCATTATCTCATTCTGTTCTGATGGAGGATCTCCTATGGTTTCATTTAGTGCTTCGTCCTCTACTTGGAAATGTTCTTCGAATTGTTCTTGAGGGTTGCTTTTGCTGGATCTGGTCGAACCTGGAGACTGAATAAATGACTGAAACCTGTTGTCACTGCTGCTGGAACTTGTTGATTCTGATGAGGTTTGAGGTGATGCAGGGGGTGTTGACGAGATGCTGCTACAGTGACTCCTCCCCCGGTGATGAATTGTCGAGTTTTGTGAGTAAAATTCATCAACCAGAGTTGCATCGAGTTGCTTTGCTGGAAGCTCAAACGATGATAATTCTTCCGCTAGGTCTGCTAAGGCTCCAGCCTCTATCCTCGGGAGTTTGAAGAGAGGATCGAGGTCTTTCTGACCAAACTTCTTGGCAACTCGCACTTTAGACCTGTGAGCTACATATGTTCTAGGGTTTCGTACGTCATACTCGCGTAATTCGAGCATGGCGTCGTTGATTATCTTCTGGACCAGGACTGGTCCGGACCAGCGTAATTGCAGCTTTCGCGTATTTCCTTGAGGGGGGAGTGCAGCACAGTAGACTCGGTCTCCTACTTGTATGTCATCAACTGGGCCTTCATAGGAACGAAACTGCCTTCTTATGCGCACATTATCTGATGCTCTCATTAGATCAAGGATGTAATCTAACTCCTCCTCCATGGAGTGTGGGGAGGGGTTATTATTTTTTACAAACTTTGGAAGCAATGATAAATGTGGAATATTTAATTCTCTTCCCAGGAATATTCTGGCTGGGGATGAATTAGTAGAAAAATGTTGTGTTAAATTGTAAGCTAAAATTAAAGTTGGGAGGGATTTTTCCCAGTCATTTTCCCCATTTGCTTTTTTTGCTTTCAAAAGTGCCCACAACGTTCTGTGAAATCGTTCTACTGGGTTAGACTGATGATTGTGGCTAAAACCAATTTTGATATTCACATCATATTTTGTTAAAAGGGATTTAAACAGTGCATTGTCAAATTCTTTGCCTTGATCCATCCTAATTGTTGCAGGTGCACCGAACAGGCTTATCCAGTTGGTCATGAGTGCAGAGACAACTGACCGGGCAGATTTGTCCGGTAGAGGCACAGCTGCTACAAATCTAGAAAAGGAATCCAGTATTGACAAAATATATTTATTTTTGTTGTTTGATATTGTTATTTGGACCTACTAGATCAACACAGACCACTTTGTTGACGTTGAGAGTTCTCCCGTCGAATGGATTGACCTGTTTTAGGTTTACCTCTTCTCTATGCAGGCAACCTGGGCACTCTGTTACAAACAGTGCAACATCTGCCCTCCATCCTGGCCAGAAGAAGTGTTGTTTTACCTGTTGTGTAGTGCGTTGTACACCCCAGTGTTCCCGTACATGTACAGCGAGTAGAGCTTGATACCTGTGCGAGGGTGGGATAATTATTCTCATCAGGGGGTTTGAATCAAATTCATTCTCTAGGAGGTAAACTAACCTTGTAGAGCTTGTTGTGTTTGCATCTGTCAATCTGAGCTGTTTTCTTACCTTTGTACAGCTGTAGTACGTCTTCATGGACTTCGTCGAACATGGATGTGTCAATTTTGCTGTCGACTATTTTACCTGTGTTCAAATTAAACCATGATTTAACCATTTGAATCGCACTGTCTTCGGTTTGTGCTTTCTCCAGGTCTGTTTGATCTATGAGGATTTTACCTTTGAAGTTCCCTATCAGCAGGGGTCCACTACTTTCATCTGCCCGTGCTCCTGACAGGTGCCAGGGAGGCTGTACAATTGTACATATCTTACCTTTGCATGAGGGGGGTAAATATTCTGAGTTTAAACAATTGTTTACCTTTGACGCATTTTCCTGGTTTATTTCTAATAAATTCGGCTTTGCACCAATTTTTAAATTTTTCCAGGGCAGGGGGAACATGTCTTGAATACCCTGTGTAATTGAATCTTTCTCTGAGGGGGGGGGTTCATCCATGTGTGTAGCTCTCGAGATCAAATCGGCATTAATGTTTGTTTTACCTGCCTGATGCATAACTTTAAAATTAAATTGTTGTATGAAATCTAGCCACTGTCTGATAGTTCCTCCGGAGTCCTTCATAGTAGACCAATGAAGCACTGTAGTGGAGTCTGTCACGACAATGAACTGATTCAACCTTAACAAAGATTCAAATTTAGTTAAACCATAAGTTAATGCCAACATTTCGCCCTTAGAGCTATGATAGTTACTTTCATAATTTCTGCATTTTCTCCCTTTTACACCTAAAAATCTTTCTATATTATTTTGTTCCTGAGACAAAACTGCACCGATTGCAGTTTTGGAGAAATCTATAGTTAAAATGAAAGGATTAGCGGTTGGAGAAAAATCTGGTGTGGCTCTGCACGGCGCAGCTGCAAACATCTGTTTAAGAATGTTAAAGTTATTATCATTTCTGGTGTCCACACAATAAGTTTGTTATTTTTAACACTATTTAGTTCAGCCGTTACGTTTGCAAAACCTGGTAAAAAATCACGGTAATAATTGGTGAATCCTAAAAATGCAGATAATTCTTTCCCTGTTTGAGGCAGCGGCCATTCTGTAATTTTCTGAACATAAGAGGGTATTAATTTAACACCTTCTGCATCCACTAGATGGCCTAGATACTCAACTTCTTCCTGAAATAAATGTGTTTTGTTTGCATTCAATCTAATTCCTGCTTCTTTATGGGCCTGAAAAACTAGACGGATTAAATGGACATGTGTCTCCAGGTCAGCACTATGTACCAGGACATCGTCGAGGTAAGCGACAATTCCTGGTACACCTAAAATATCCACAAGTCTCTGAACAAACCTACAATAAGAAGCAGAACTATTTTTAAGCCCAAAGGGCATGCGTACAAATTGATAGAGGCCGAAAGTAGTCGCAAAAGGTGTTATTGGCCGTGACTCCTTCTCAACCTTGATAATATCAAATGGTACGCTTGAGACGCATCAAGCGTGCTAAAATACTTGGATTTTCCCAAAGACCCTAAGATTTCAGAAATATTGGGGGTGGGGAAACTATCGGTCACGGAGAGGTCATTGACCCGGCGGAAATCTAAAACCCACCTCATCTCCCTGGTCTTCTTGGTCACGGGGACCAGGGGGACGAGCTTGGTTCAATGACTTCATTTTTCAACCACGAGTCGAGTTGCGTGCGTAAGTTTTCTTTGAGATTCGGCGGTACAGGTCTCATTCTTTGATTTACGGGTCGGGCATTAGGAATTAATTCAATTTAAAATGTTTCCCAGGTAGTTTTACCTACTTTACAGTCCTCAGTGGTAAAAATATCTTGGTTTTCATTTATCATTGAATGTAAAATGTTTTTGACATTTGGATTTTCTTTCAGAATTTTGTTTTCATTTAATTTTAATTCTGCCCAGATTCTTTCCGTGACCGCAGGATTGGGCACCCTCGTTTTAATTACATTTAACTTTGACTTGACTTTAGACTCAGAAACCATGGACCCATTTGCAATCAATTGACCAGGTGAAATATTTTAGGTCTGTGAATAATTTGAGCTAAACCTGGTTCTAAAAGTGGGCTCAGACTGTTAGATTTAAGAAATTTATCCCAATTATAACTGGTAATGACAGATCTCTTAAAATAACAGCTGAGCCTGAAAAGATTTGAGACAAGTTCTCAAACTTGATTATTACTTCTAACTGACCTACTGTTTTCATCGTCGAATTTGAACTAGCCCCATTTGCTGAATTCAAATCCGACGGTATTAACTGTCCTACTGTACCTCCTAACTTTTCTAAGAAAAATTGCTTGCTGATAGCTACGCCTGACGGAATCAGAGCGCCGGTGTCTACGAGCAATTTTGTATTTACAAAATTTTCACCTGAGTTTCCCATGTCCATAGATACCCCTCCTTCCAGAAAAGAGGTAGCCTCGATGTGATTAATATCCGCACGCCTGGGCCGAACAGTAGGGGGAGCATAACGGAAATGTCCGGGATTATTATGATTTTTCGACTTACAAACGGAGCAATACGTCTTTTGCCCCGACTTGGAACATTCTGCATGCTTGTGTGGTTCTCCGCAGTATCTACACTGGAGTTCTCTACAATCTTTCAGTAAATGATCGGCGGAACAGCGGTAACAAACAAGTTTTCTTCTGTCTCGTGATGGCACAGCAATCGCATGCACATTCTGTTGAGGATGAGAGATCTTCACACGCATCTGGAACTGTTTGAGAGAGTCACAGATGCTGGCCCAGTTAAAGGGGATGGAGACCACTATTGATGCTGCTAACCTGGAGAGTTCTGATGAATCCAGACCCTTGCAAATCTTCTTCATAATCAGCGACGCCTGCGACATATTCCAGTTAGAGCAGGGACCATAGGCCTCTTCACCTGCATCCTTAAATTTCTCTAAAAAGCTCTGCACACTTTCTGAAGCAGATTGCTTGATACCATCGTGGAGCAGCATTACAGCCAGGTCGTGTGAGTCAGGTGAGTGGACAATTGTAGTAATCAATTGGAGGAGGTTTAGGAACGTATAGGAGTCTTCGTTTGCGTCTTCTCCGACACCTAGCCCAGTCAGCCGGTTTTTCAGGGAGATGGAGCACGAATTATAGATTATCGCCAGACGACCAACTCTAGAATGCACAAATCCTTTATCAAATATGTCTTGATAGAACAAAATCCAGTGCTTCAGGGACTTCACCGAGAAATCTTGGATCTTGAGGTTCTCCAAGGACCAGGAGATAATCTTTGCTTCTCCGTCTGATATTTTATTCCAGGGCATGCCAACTCCGGGTTCCACTGCAGGTATTGCTTGAGTCTTGAGGATTTCCTTAATTTTGAGTCGATCCTGCTGCTGCGCTCCACCCACTCTTGCTTCATGGTTGAGCGTCGTCGCTAAAGTCTGTCGGACGGAGTCGTCTAAGTTGGGGATGGATTCGAGGGCATCGCTGAATTTCTCAAGTTGTTCTTCCACTGGGTCTCGTTGTTGGGGAAGAAATACTTCCTTCAGCCAGGAGAGAAACCATCCTGGTCTTTCCCCATTTTCTTGCTGCTGTGGTACGTCGTTATTCATCCTATAAAAACGACAGTGTAAAGTAAAATGGACAATATGGGTTGACAAAACATTATGTCTATCTGTCTACCTAGTATTTTGACTTAACTCCCAGTATAACTAGCTTTCGTCGGTCCGTCGTAAATATTGGAGTATGTTGAAAAACCAATACGCCATTGTCAAAAAAAATAAGGAGAATTTTAACGTGATTGTAAAAGGAATGAACAACAATTACCTCAGAATAAAATTAGTTTTCATGAATTCAATTTCACAAATTCAAGTGCAGTATGGAACTGAGGCAGGTTGAGTAGGTGCTATGGAAACGCCTCAACACGGAAACAGACCCAAAAGTGAGTTTGGGTCCGTTTCCTTCTTTTTTCAAGAATTATCAGAAATCCCTCAAAAACTAAAAAGTGTTGAGGGATTTCCGAATATTTTGGGTCGGTTTCCGCTATATTTACATTTGATTTGTTTCCCGTTTTTTTGGGTCCGTTTCCTCTTTTTTTTGGGTCAGTTTCCGGTTTTCAAAAAAAATTTTAAACTCTCAGTTTGTTGATCGGTTTCCTCTTTTTTGGGTCCGTTTCCTCTTTTTTTGGGTCCGTTTCCGCTTTTTTTNATAAAGTGGAATGTGGTAGTTTCAAGTTTATAAAGTGGAATGTGGTAGTTTTAAGTTTATGAAGTGGAATGTGGTAGTTTCAAGTTTATAAAGTGGAATGTGGTAGTTTTAAGTTTATGAAGTGGAATGTGGTAGTTTCAAGTTTATAAAGTGGAATGTGGTAGTTTTAAGTTTATAAAGTGGAATGTGATGTTTCAAGTTTATAAAGTGGAATGTGGTAGTTTCAAGTTTATAAAATGGAATGATGTAGTTTCAAGTCTATAAAGTGGAAAGTGGTAGTTTTAAGTTTATAAAGTGGAATGTGGTAGTTTTAAGTTTATAAAGTGGACTTAAAGGGAGTGTATGGCTAGACATGTAGTTGAGCTGAGAATGCAGAAGTGTAGAGAAACTTTTTAGAAATCATTTGAGAATTTGATTTTGAGAATCGGGTTTAAAAAAATTATTCATTGACGACCAGGAAAAATGAAAAAAATATGCACCCTAAAAAATGTCAAATAGGTCTCAAATGAATCCTAATTTCTCTACAATGCTGCATTCTCAGCTCAAATACCATGTCTAGTTAGACACTCCCTTTAAACATAAACAAATCTTAAAGAAACAGTGGGTTCTGTTTTAATTGTTGAAACATTATAAATATAGAATATATTTAGATGCAAGGGAAAGGTTGTTCCGTTGGATTCTGTTGTTTGTCAAACGGTTCTATCAAAACTTTTAGGTAATATACAAAATTCATGCAAAATTCATTCAAAAATTATGCAAAAATTATGCAAAATTGATACAAAATGAATGCAAATTTGACGCAAAATTTATACAAAATTCATTGAAAATTCATTCAAAATCGATTCAAAATTGATACAATTTATGCAAAATTGAAACGAAATTGATAAAAAATTGATATAAAGTTGACACAAAATTGACACAAAATTGACACAAAATTGACACAAAATTGACACAAAATTGACACAAAATTGACACAAAATTGACACAAAATTGATTCAAAATTGATTCAAAATTGATTCAAAATTGATTCAAAATTGATTTAAAATTGATTCAGAATTGATTCAGATTTTATTCAGATTTGATTCAGATTTGATTCAGAATTGATGCAAAATTGATGCAAAATTGATGCAAAATTGATGCAAAGTTGATTCCAAGATTCATACAAAATTCATACAAAATTCATACAAAATTCATACAAAATTCATTAAATTTTTTCTGAAAACCGGAAACGGACCCAAAAAATGAGGAAACGGATCGAAAATATTGGGAAATCCCTCAAAAATATTGGGAAATCCCTCAACAATATAAGATCCTGGAACCTGATAAACCGGAATCCGACCTAAAAATTGAGGAAACGGATCAAAAAAAACGGGAAATTCCTCTAAAAATTGGATTTGAGGGATTTCCGATAATTTTTGAAAAAACAGGAAACGCCTCAAAAAAATTCATTTTGTGGAGGTTTCTGTTTTTTTTGGGTCCGATTCCGTGTTGAGGCATTTCCGTGTTGAGGCGTTTCCATAGCACCGTTGAGTAGGCGTCGGTTTTTCAATGCCTTGTTCTGCGCATACTCTATCGTCAGGTTTCTAGCATTCCAACTAGGGTGCACCGGAATGTGCGAAAACTGTTTCGCCGAATATAATGAGACAAGGTTGTTGCTATTTTAATAGGGAATCCAATTTTTAAGCATGTCACCATCTAATATATGAGTAAAAAATGCAATCTAACCTATTTCATATATATTCCGCGATACGATGACGATAATTTATTACAGCATAAAAACACAAATAATTAAATGGTTAATAACTAAGTGATACTATACAAACAGGATATGAGCAAACAGGATCAACGTGGTTAGATGAACTACTTCTCCTCCTTCCTTCTCAATCTCCTGATCCTGGTGAACTGATCATTCTTGCACGGTTTCGCTCCACCCTAGCATCGTTCCCGTTAACCCTGCATCGGGGAGTCGGTGGGCTAACCCACCGACGCCCCCGCATATTCCTTCTAACGGATTTATATAGATTGGCTTGGCTTTTTTCTATAAATAGAATAAAGTAAACTTTCTATATAAATCCGTTAGGATTTGAATTTAGATAAGATGAGGGGGTGGAGCAAAGGGGCATTCTCCCCCTCGATCGTAGGGAAAGGATCGCCATGATTCCAGCGATCTAACTATCCTCTGACTTACTGATCATAAAAGATCAAACAGTTCTACAGATATTACAATAGTACTAGGGAACATGATGATGACATAGACCCTGAACAAAACATTAATATTCATTTAACGGATATGGAATATAATAAATTAAATACGGGTCAAGCCATGCAAAACAGATTAACCAAAACACTGCAAGACCCCATAGAAAACTTACTTGTAAGACTGGTTGATAGACATAATAAAATGTTACCCCCTGAAGAGGAACCTATTGCACTAGATGCAGTGTGCACGGCATTTGATAACAAATTACAAATAAACAAAAAGGATATTACTGAACTCATGGAACATTCTGCAAAAGATCTCAAAACAGATATTTTTCATAAAGAATTGAATTTTCATTTATTAAATCCAAGATATATTCCCCCAACAAAAATTCAGCCCAGTGGACATGCTGAACTCTATTTCTAAGTCAACTGAAGCTTTAAAATTATTTCCCTCCAACATAAAATCAAAATTTAGCGGAATAAAAAACGATGGACCCAGCCTATCAGAATTCTTATTTAATATAAACTATGCCCAAGAAAGATTAAACCTATCAGAAAAAGAATTTAAAATGAAACTGCTCACTAGCCTGACCGGCCCAGCACACGAAGACATTAGAAACCTTGTGGAACAAGGAGACACAGTAACTTCTAATTATCATAATTTAGCCTCGTTGTATGACTCAACGCCCAAACCAAATAAAGCCAAGCAAGACTTAGTCAAGTTTAAAATACCAAGACAATGGGATCTATATAAAGCACAAAATCACATACTGTCACTATCAAACTCAGCAGCCCGTCTATATAAAGACTCAAAAATAAGAAAAATCAACATAACAACATATGCATACCCAAGTCCAACCAGCAGAGCAAATAATTACAGACCATATCAAAGGGTCACAGTTAAAGCTGTAAATACAGGACAACCAATGTAAAATAAATTTATGAACTAACTGTACTGTTCCCTCTGTGGAAAAACAAACCATACATCAGCACAAGGCTGTTATGCAATCAAAAAGAACGGAGTAGTAGTGCCCTGCTCCCCCACTCAAATTCCATGCACAATATGTGAAAAGATTGATGGAAAAATATTATACCACCCACCATCTCTTTGCTTTAACAAAGAAAAATCAAATTCATTCAAACCCAAGCAAATATTCAACCAACAAAATAACTACAGAAAATACTGACAACGATCATCTCAAGTCACACTTACAGGCGCAAACAACACACCATTAGGTCCTAAAAAACAATAGCACTAATAAATACAGAAAACACAAATATAGTTACACTAATGGATACTGACATTAAAGATATCATCCAATCAATTTACCAACCATGGCATTCACCTTTAGAAGACCAAATGGTTAATAGTTTGACTTGTGCAAATGTTACAATTATGAATCTTGACGCCTCACAATACAAAACAACAAGTATTACTTTCCAAGACAAACCAGAAGAGAGTGACTTGGCCGAATTTTCTAGATTCTACATAAATCTTCCAGGAAAAAAAAGAAAACTGTGGGGTGCCATCGACAACAGATCATATATCTCTCTCATACACATGGATCTAATTAATCAAATGTTCTCTGAAACTGAAATTAATAGATACAAACAACCCCCAAGTGTCGTTGTCCATTCTTACAATCTGTCATACAAGCATAAGGAAATTGTTTGATCCTAAGTTAAGTTAATTCTACAAGATTGTTTTCTAATATTTTTTACATTTCATTTAAATTTAGTCCATTAAAGTTTTTTTTGTATCAATTACATTAGTTATTTATTCATAAATTTGAAATATTAAAATTGAAATATTAAATGATCAAATAACATTTTCACAGAACTGTTGATCATCTAACAGAGATTTTTAGCAACAGTGCTAGGGAAGGGATAATGGAGAAGATTAAGCTGCATAGAACTAAGGAAAGCAACAGTATTTTAATTTAGAAATGATTACTTAATCATCTTGAATTGTACTGCTACTTGAATTTTAAATTTTTAAATTTTACAGATTTAAAATACAGGGGTAAATTTATCCTGAATTTTTTTTTGTTGAATTGTAG
Source organism: Eurytemora carolleeae (assembly GCF_000591075.1). NCBI lineage: Eukaryota > Metazoa > Arthropoda > Copepoda > Calanoida > Temoridae > Eurytemora > Eurytemora carolleeae. The sequence continues at coordinate 20,155 of NW_019397919.1, read as the reverse complement.
AAATTAGTTTTTATTCTAGCCAGAACATATATTACTGCTATATTTTTTGTGTCTACATATTGCTTATTGAAGTCTACTGCTCTGTGTAAGGGGGTCGTAAGCAAGAGTTTGAAGATTAAGCTGACCGAAAAGTTGAAAAACAAAGCTTTCTCCATCTTAATTGATGAAACAACAGATCTCAGCACCAACAAGCTTTTGGCGATTGTAGTTCGTCACTCCTACGCTGAAGCCGAGCAGGTCCTTGATGGTCGATTAGCTTTGGTTGAAGTAAAAAATGCTACTGTGGAGTCCCTCTTTACAGCGGTTGAAGATAAAGATTTAAGAACATATTTTAGATATTACAAAAATAATAAATTTTAAAATTGTAAATATAAAATAGACATTAAAGAGGAAGCAAATCTTTTTTTATTTTTGGTTAAGAACTTGAATCTTTTTAGATGTGATGAAGGAGTTTGAGCTCGATTTTGAAAACTGTATAAGTTTTGCATCTGATGGAGCAAGGAATTATATTTGAATCTGAATGTTGATTTTTTATCTTTTAACATTATTTTCTATTATTATCTATATTATATTTTTTAAACAAATTAATATAACGTTTTTTTTCTATTTTTTTAAATTCAAATTGATTTTAGTTGTAGCTGGTGTAAACAACTCAGTGTGGAGTAGATTCCTATCTAAAAACAACAAATGTGTCCAGATCAAATGCCATGAGGTGCCTGCCAACTTTGCCAGATCTACCTTGAGAAGGGAAGAATTCTTGGAAATTCAGCAAGCTCTGGGTTGTACAGGGGACTGTACACCTTTTAATCAGTACGTGAAAACGGTGCTATGGAGACGCCCCAACACAGAAACGTCTCAACACGGTAATGCCTCAAAAAAAAAGCGGAAACCCCTCAAAAACCGGTTTTTTTGAGACGTTTCCGCAATTTCTGCAAGAAAAACGGAAATCCCTCAAAACCCAGTTTTTGAGGGGTTTCCTCTTTATTTTGAGGCGTTTCCGCAAAATGTTTGAGGTGTTTCCATATTTTTAAAAACTTGATTTAGTTGAGGTGTTTCCTCTTTTTTTTGAGGCGTTTCCGCAAAATTTTTGAGGCGTTTCCGTATTTTTAAAACCTGATTTAGTTGAGGTGTTTCCTCTTTTTTTTTGAGGCGTTTCCGCAAAATTTTTAAGGCGTTTCCGTATTTTTTAAAAATCTAATTAGTTGAGGTGTTTCCGTTTTTTTTTTGAGGGGTTTCCGCAAAATTTTTAAGGCGTTTCCGTATTTTTAAAAACTTGATTTAGTTGAGGTGTTTCCATTTTTTTTTTTGAGGCGTTTCCATTCTTTGAAAAAAGTTTTTAAACTTTAGTTTGTTGAGGCGTTTCCTCTTTTTTTTGAGGTGTTTCCGTTTTTTTTGAGGCGTTTTTGTTTTTTGAAAAAAGTTTTTAACTTTATTTTGTTGAGTCGTTTCCTCTTTTTTTAGAGGCGTTTCCGTTTTTTGAAAAAACTTTTAAAACTTTATTTTGTTGAGGCGTTTCCTCTTTTTTTTTGAGCCGTTTCCGTAAAATTTTTGAGTCATTTCTATATGTTTAAAAACTTCATTTAAATTTTTGAGTGGTTTCCGTATTTTTATAAACTTCATTTATCCTCAAAAAAAGAGGAAACGCCTCAACAAAATAAAGTTTAAAAACTTTTTTCAAAAAACAGAAACGCCTCAAAAAAAAAATGGAAACGCCTTAAAAAAAAGAGGAAACGCCTCAACTAAATAAAGTTTTAAAAGTTTTTTCAAAAAACGGAAATGCCTAAAAAAAACAGAAACGCCTCAAAAAAAAGAGGAAACGCATCAACAAAATGAAGTTTTAAAACTTTTTTCAAAAAACGGAAACGCCTCAAAAATAAACGGAAATGCCTCAAAAACAAGAGGAAACGCCTCAACAAAATAAAGTTTTAAAACTTTTTTCCAAAAACGGAAACGCCTAAAAAAAAAAACGGAAACGCCTCAAAAAAAAAGAGGAAACACCTCAACTTTAAATATTAGGAAACACCTCAACAAAATAAAGTTTTAAAACTTTTTCCAAAAAACTGAAACGCCTAAAAAAAACGGAAACTCCTCAAAAAAAAAGAGGAAACGCCTCAACAAAATAAAGTTTTAAAACTTTTCTCAAAAAACAGAAACGCCTCAAAAAAAAAGAGGAAACACCTCAACTTTAAATATTAGGAAACGCCTCAAAAATATTCGGAAATCCCTCGAACATTTTCCAGTTTTGAGGGATTTCCCAAAAAAAAACGGAAATTCCTCAAAACCAGTTTTTAAGGCATTTCCACGTTGAGACGTTTCCATGTTGGGGCGTTTCCATGGCACCGTGGAAACTAGATGGTTGGCAAGGGGAAGAGTTATTGAAACAACTATCCATGCTAACTGGGATACTCTCTGAGCATACTTCCAGACAATTAAAAATCAAGTTCCTCAGGAGCAGATTAAGTTGCCAAGCTATGTGAAATATTTCTGGATCGTTTTATGTACTGTCTTCTCATGTTCCTCCTCCTGATTGTCAAGCAATTTGAGCAGATAAACTATTCCAGGTAAACACAAATTATTAATTGAAAAATCCCCATCCACATTTTAATAATTATACATTCATGTTCAATTATTGAATAATCTTGTTTATCAGACCCAGGGATCCGGAGAAGCTGAAAGTGCATTCAATGCTCTTGCATCTTATGCTAAAAGTATAAAAGAACGTGTATTTACTTCTTGTCCAAATCCTCAGAAAAAGAGATCGGAGCAGGTGGATCTAGGTGTATTATTCACCATTGAGCGTAGTAAATACAGTAGAGGGAGTGAGGAGATTCAAGCTAAGATATAAGATGCAAAGAACAGAGCTTGGGCATTCTTGCTAAGATTAGTGGAGGAGGTGGAAAAGAGACTACCTGCCAACCTGGAAGTTTTTAAGCAATTAATCGTTTTCCGACCTTCATCCATCTTCTCGAAAAACTTTGCTGACATGCCATTTATTGGTTGTATCCCTCTGGAGAACCTTGATGACCTTGAAGAAGAGTTCCGTCAGTTTAAGCAGGTGGACTGGAAAAACACAGGTCCTATTAAAGAACTTGAGGGTGGTGTACCAAAGGATTCTGTATCATTTTGAAGCAAAGTTTTGAAGTACACACATCCTTTCCTTTCATTGGAGACAATGAAGATGATGACAATTCAGATCCTGATGATCTGGAACCTCTCAAACCATTACAGAACCTGGCACTATTCGTTCTTGGGCGTTTTACTCTAGCTCATTCAACTGCAGCAGTTGAGTGCATTTTCAGCGTTGTGAGTGTGGTTAAGAACAAACAGAGAAACCTTCTTAAAACTGAAATGCTTGAATCCATCCTTAGAGTGAGGAGCTATCTGTATGCTTCTAGGACAGACCCTCAAGTTTTTTCTGATCTTGATCTCACCTTGAAAACCATGATATAACAATTTAACAAAACTTCAACAACAAACATTATCAAAATTGTATGGGATTATATACTGAGAATTGTAAAATAAATTCTTTTAAACAAAATAATCATAGAAACTTATACGTCCGCCCAGCTGCGAAGAAAATATCTGGCAAAACTGATAGAAATGTCAATTAAATTCTAAGTTTAAACAATTAATAATTTGAAAACTTTCAGTTTTACTTCCGTGCCAAGAATTCTTTATGTGAGCAGTTTTGGGGTTACAATGCCCAGTAAAGATTAAATAATTTGAACTCGAATATAAAGATGACAACAAAATCACGAATTTCAATCAACTGATTAACAATTTATATGAGACAAACAACAAACACATATAATGGTGCACAAAACATTTTTTTAAATGTTAAAGGCAATTTATATGAATAGTTTGGCCTTGGATAAAGTCGCAAAATATATTGCAAAAATTTTGTATATTAACGTAAAACTTTAAACCTAACAATGAAGTATGATATTTCGTGAATGAACATTCATTTATGAACCACAATTACGTCAAATACAGTTATCTGACCTAAGAAAACCTTTAGCTGATATTATATCTTACCTTATGTAACGTAAATTTAAGCTAATATAGTACGTACATTTAAAGTTCAATATAAACCTAAAACTAACGTTACCTAACCTTTGAAAAGGTACGTAAGCATATGTTATACAGATAACAGTTACGTTATTTAACGTTCTGTAACATTACAATTGTTGGTACGCTAGGTAATGTTACCTAATGGTGTGATTTAACATTAGTAATGCAACTGGGTTTATAGGGAGGCTAGGGGGCCGAGCACTGTGGCCACATGTCTGGGCCGAGCGCTGCAGCTAGCACAAGCTAGGGGACGAGTGCTGCAGCCAGGACAGACTCGATCAATTCCGTTTTCAACAAATTTATGCGTATTTTGTAGTATTTCAGGGTTAGGTTAGGTTGAGATACTTACTGGACTGAGTGCTGCGGCTAGGATGGACTTGATTTAAACGGTTTTCAACAAAATTGGTTCGTATTTTGTATTATATCATGGTTACTTTAGATAAGATACTTTCTGGGCCTAGTGCTGCTGCTTGCGACATATTTGATTTAACAAAATTGTTGTGAATTTCAGGGTTAGGTTAGGTTAAGAAAGATTCTGAGCCGAACACTGCAGCTTGAAATTACCTACCAGGCTACCAATCTTAATAAAATATATTTACCCCCTTCATGATTTATATCAAATCATCATTTCTACTCATTTCTGGCATTAACTAACTATCAAATGAAGGCTCCCTTTCCTACCTTTCAGCTTTCACCTTGTTTTAAATCCTTCATTGTAGTCACTGATTTTAGATGGGCGAGGCAAATTTTAACCTGACAGGGGAATAGGACAATTAATAGTACCATCGAAGAGGAGGAACAGGAGATTGGAAACGAGGAGCAGGACTACTTTAAGTCCAACCAGCTGTAATTGAAAATAGTAAATGGAGGGATTTATTTTGGGACGGGTGATTTAGATTATCCAGCTAATTATAGGGGTCAATTGAACATGAAATTTATTAAATTTTTTTTTTCAATAATTTATGAGGACAGTTTGAAGGAAGCTCTTAAATTAAGTTTTGACTGCCCACTGACCATACCTTCATATTGAGACATGCAGCTCAAAGCAGTGCTTAGGATCCATTAAATTTTGATGTGGATCCACACTGGAACAAAATGGATGTAGATCCGGATCCAGGTCATTTCTTTAAGATTTACTGAATTCTTGCTGATACAACGGATCCAGATCAAATGAAATCTTAACATTGTTTGTAAACCAACAATTATTTTCTGAACAGATGAAGTTGTTTCTTAATAATTAACAACATTCTTTCAGGAAAAAACGTTAACGTTTCCACAATCTTCATGAACCATGTTGAAACTGAGGCTATAAAAGTCATTCTTAACACAAAGTGGTTACATGATAAAACCCAACTCGATGCGTCTCAGATGATCGATTAGTCAGACATTTGTATGCCACAATAGGTACATACATCTTAAAATAATTAAAGGGGTATTTATTTTGAAATCAGAATGTTTGTTCCAGACATTTGTGTTTTACATGAAGCCTATTTATTATTTAGGTTTAACTCTGAATCAAATAAAGCGTAACTACTTAAAGCGGCAATTGGGCCATTCAGCCGAAGTGCATGACAACTACTATTGTTATATTTGAAAGGATACCCACAAAGGCGGGTAACAATACTCTAGTAGTCTTCAAGTCACACACCAATAATAGAACAAAGTAGTTGAACATTTATATTAAAGAGAAACAAAATGAAGGAATAAATAACTAAAGTCAAAAGACACAGATTTGGCACTCAGTGATGGGTTACTCCTTTGGCCGGATACTCCTTGGCTAGATACCTTTAACATGGTATCTCCTCAGGGCTGCGTATCTCCTCAGGCAACATATCTCCTCAGGCCAATTATCCCCTCAGGCAACATATCTCTTCTGGCACCATCCTTGTTCTGGTAACAAATCTCCTTCAGCATGTTGTTTTACCACAGCTCCAATCTGTCCAAGCATTTTCTATTCCTTTGGACTGACTGCTTCTTACCACTGTGGGGAGGGCGAATGTCTTCATCCTCTCCTTGTGAGAGCTGGCGCTCAACTGGCTTTTTTCTCTTTCCCTCTCTGTGTTCTGAACCCAGATCCCGCCAATTCTTAATCCTGGCTGGTCAACCCCTGTAGGGTGGCAACACTAGATAAGGCGGCTAGAGCAGGGGGAGGGGGGCCAGGTTTGGGTTGGTGGTTCTGAAGAATTTTCCATGCTCTATACCTATCCTCAGCAGGGAGGGGGGGGGATGGTTACACTATGTCAAGGTTAGGAATCAAAATCTATCATATAGGAACCAATTTGTCTAATATAATTTTTATAAGGACAGGATTGTTTTCGCATTTGTTTGGTAGAAAATCTAGTTGAATTAAATTTCTTAAACAATATTGACTGTTTCAGTCTGTTAACAATAGATTAATTTACTTCAAATGGCAGGTGGCAGCCTACCTGTGATGAACATTTGGGAAGAAGAAAAATCATTTATATTAGTATTGAAACCCTAATTTAAAGTTTTAATAAAAATGGTCCAGGTATTTGATTCAATAATTGTGTTCAAGGATACAGACTGTGCTACACGCTTGTTTTTAAGGCCCTTGGATGAGAGTTGATCAAGGAGAGGATGATGATTTCTCTGCAGAGTTATTATGTTAAAATTCTAAATGTTTTAAAGTGATATACTTGACTTAGAATTTTGTTTAGTAAAAATTTTATCCTATTACCTGAAAAATTGAGATACAATAAGTTGTAATCTCTGTTTGTCTGTTTGTTAGATTGTTTGTTTGTCCGATCATAACTTAGGAACCCCTAGACTGATTTGCCTTAAGTTTTGATTTAGGACCTCATTAGGACCACGAAAATGTTCTTACCTTGGTTTTGAGATTCTTATTTGAGTGGTTAGACTTTAATAGCAAAAATTTAGTTTCTCGGTGAAATCATCCAAGTGTGGGAGTAATTTTTAATAACCTTGGAAGTGCTGGGTTCCAAACTTTTTTAAATAAAATGAATTTGTAACTTAGAAAGATTGAAAGTGAATTTTGAATGTTTGGTGATTGTGGAAGTTATATTCATAGTCATGTGCTAAGATCAGGATTGCACTGATTTTTTTTCAATTGTACAGATTGTACTGATTGTTTGCCTGGAAATACACATTTCCTTTTATGACTCATTTCAGCAAATTTGCATGAAATTTTTTTTTTTTAAATCGTGTTAAAAAGAAGTTGGTTTAACTTGTCTTCTGCATTCTAAATAATATTATTTTGTTTGATTGTTGTTTCAATTGACAATTAAAATTTGTTCATAATTATTCGAGAATATTTTTTTTGAGATCTAGATATTTATTATCTCCGTATCGAGATTATATTAATTGTACAAAATTGTTCACATATATTTAATACAACTATTTTAACGATGCTATTGTGTACATATATTCTCAAATTAAATAATAAAAAATCGTACGGATACATTTTATCGTTTTTTCCTTTCATTAGGAATTTTGATTTAGGGATACTTGGATCCTGCAAAACATACAAATTGAATATTGCAACAATGGAACTGCATAGAATAAATTGCATAAAGTTAGTCGGTGAAGAAGATTTAAGAATCGTCTGCATATAATTGAGCATTTAATGTAGAAAATCAGATTGAGCAAGCATTCTAAAGTTTTTATGTAACAATGGTGTACTGGCAATGTATGCAATATGGAAGAAACTACAATTGTACTGACGAAGAACATTGAAAGTTCAACGTTAGTATGGTATTCCATTAGTGATTTTTTAGATGTGTATTTATCCAGTTTCTACTCTCATTCTCATCCTAATTTACTTGTTTCTCTTCTCATTCTCATTCTAATTTACTTGTTTCTCCTCTCATGGTTATCCTTATTTTTTTGTTTCTCCTCTCATAATCCTAATTTTCTTGTTTCTCCTCTCATTCTCATCCTAATTTTCTTGTTTCTCCTCTCATTCTCATCCTAATTTTCTTGTTTCTCCTCTCATGCTTTATGTCGGCTTGAGTAGCCAGTTACAACCAGGATAGGTTAAATAATTATAAATAAAATAAATTGGAAACCCTGAAGTTAACTTGGATAAAGTCGTCTTTGCCTTAGGATTCTAAACAGGAATTTAAACTGAATAAGCCTTTTTCCTTCTTTTCCAGGCGCTCAACACAATGAACCCTGAGAATGAAAAACTTTAGATCTTTGAACCCCTTCATTTCTAAGAGTATTGCTCCCCTGTTTAAGAAAATCCAAAACTGATGAATATCGTCTTCCTCAGAGTAGGATGAAAGTTAGCTATCTGATCAAATAAGGTTTTGTCTCAAATTAAAAGGGAGTTGGACAGGATGAAAGAAAGGAATTAGCCAAGGATAGATAAGAAACAATTTATTGAAGGTGTAAAATTCTAAACAATGAATAAACAAATTTTCTCCAGTCCTCCAATCCTAAGAAAATTATCAATCATACATTAATAAATAAATATTGTCTGGTTCTCCCTCTGCTTTTTTCATATTTCAGAGCCAACCAACAACAATGGAGGAATGAGTGAATGGATCTATGATCCTTAAATTAATTAGTGTCAGAAGGCTAGATATTTTCTAGCCTTACATAATGGCGCCCAACTCCAGAAGTGAAGAATCATGTGTTAAAGTATTACTAACCTCGTGATCTGAGGAATCTCGTGATTCAACACATTTTCATTACAGCTTCATACCACAGTTCCGGCTCACCCTTGCTCTGCCCAGGTTGCGGAGCTAATCCAGAGGATTCTGTTTTCTATTATCCCGTTCTTAAGGACGTTTGTTCTAGAATTTCAGGTCCCTCTCTACATCGGGATCTCCGAGGAGTCTATACTCCCCCACCCAGTCTTCTGCGGGAACCTTGGGTTCCTGCCCCCTACGGCCCCAGTTAACAGGGACCACGCCCCTGCGGCCTGCGGGAAGGATAGTCTAGTGCTATTACGTCCAGACCGAAGGCCAGTATGGTGACCTCCTTCTCTTCCCCTGACGTCAAGTTTAGCTTTTTAGACTGAACTACTCCGGGTGAGTCCATTTCCTTCTCTCTTTGTCTGACCTATATATTTATTATGTTAAGGACCAATTTACTTAGGTTAGGACCAGGTTGTTAGGCAATTTTATTCCGTCATATTCTTTCCGACATAATAATAATTTGAGATAGAACCCCCCCCCCCCTCTCTTTACTACAATTTCATTCCATCCTCTCTCTTTGAGTGACGTCACGCTAACCTGGCATTGAGATGCGTGCCTGGTAAAGAAAGATCCAGGCTAGGTTTGTGCGCGCGGGGAGCTGCCTGACAAATAACCCTAGATAGATAGATAGTGCTGTTATTTTTCTAGTTGTGCATAGATACACAGGAATCACTGTACTTTCATAAAGTCGTCTTCCAACACTACGATGACATTCCTCACAGCACTTTAAATCACTCTAGGTTTAGATGTCAGTAAGTCCCCCAAGTTTAGAATCCTAATGAACTAATTTTTTTTTTCTTTTCTTGGATTTTCTCTTTTAAAAAAGCCAAATTAATTCCCCTCACTTTTTTTTTATAATTACCTATAATGATGGCAGAGAAGGACAAGTCTGACTCCATCCGCTCTCATGATCCCTCACAGGCTCTGGATAGAGAGGCGCTAGTGGCTCAACTTGCCAAGGGTGACTCCAGGATTAAAAAGTGGTTGGACGGGTTAGCAGTCTCGACGATTCTCACCCTTACTCCGGAAAATGTAGATTTTATGGTTGCACTGTTCCAACCCAAAGCAGCAGTTCCACCTGTCTCAACAATACAACCTCCAGTCCAAACTCCTGTTCAGTCTCCTCTGACCTCTACTTCCGCAGCGGCAGCTATTGCCACCCCTACCCCCTCTGTCTTGTCTCCAGATGTCATAGACAGGCTGATGAAGCTCTCTGCGCAACGTGACTGCCTCCCTAGTCATTTTGTATCACTTCCCACTACGTTTGGTACTGTTGATGTTCTGACCACTGACAAACAAACTAAGCTCAAGAGTCTTCGCAAGGACACTCCACTGCTACTTTAGAAGCTTCTCTCCGATGGTTGAACATCTGCGCAGCTAGTGCTCCTCATCTCTCCGAACAGGCTCTAATTGATCACATGCATACCCTTCTACCCCTCACCTGTCTTGCTAACTTAGATCAACTCAGCAGGAAACCAGGCTGCACCTTGCGAGAGATATATGGATTTTTACAAACCCATCATGGGTCCTCACTCAGTAGGTCTGAGATATTCCGATCTCTATCACAGCTCACCTCCACTGTTGGAGATAAGGACCCGCTCACTGTACTTCAACAGGTTTCACAACTTCTCCTGCAGGTGACCACCGACGTGGAGGACTGTGAGAGGGCTGCCTAAAGAGACAGCCTGTCCTACCTGAAGCTGGTTCTAGGTTCTGAAAGCTATCTAACCCTCCCCATGTTCCTGGGTGAAGGTAGTTTTGCTGATCTCTTCCGTATCTGTAAGTCAGAATTTAGTAAAGTCCTTCAAACTAGGTATCAGGAAAGGAAATTGGATTTCAAGAAAGTTAGGAAACTTGAACTGTCTGAGCAAGCTACAGCCAACATGCCTCAAACCTCGGTCCCGCAAACAACCTTATCCGCCTCCTCAGTCCAAGACATCCAGCACCTACTCCATCAGATTCTCGGAAAGAACAATGCAGTTTTAGCATGCTACTCCTATGGTGATCCCAACCATCTCTGCCAAGAATCCCCTCTACTCTCTGCCAAGCAAACTAAGTCTTTACGCCCTCCAACTCCGACTCCTGCCGACAGCCCGGAAGCAAGAAATCCTCTTTACGACTCCTGTACCACCAGCACCAATGTTTCATCCATGCAGGTCCCCATAAGAATGGGGAGTGTTATCAGCAACTTCGCCTACCCTGTGATTATCACGGTGGTGGTCATGCCCAGGCCTTATGCCAGAGGCTGGTCACTGATCAACCTGAGACCTGGGTCCTGTCCACAAGGAATCCACCCAGATTTCCACCTCAACCAGCACCCCCTCCTCTATATCACCACAGTGCTCCTCCTCATTATCCTCAGGGAGCTGCAAACTGGTCTAACAATGTTCATCCAGCTCAATCTCCAGCTCAACCTACTCCACCCACTCCACTCTTTTCAGGTTCAACCCCTAGGGTCCCCCAACCAGGCGTTCATCATATTTCAGGTCAGGCAGCAACTTCAGCCTCCTTAATCACATCCACTACGACTGCTTCTGATGGTTTTCATCTAGATGAGAAGACGAAAAATAGTCTCATCAGGGCCCAAGCCAATGCTCTCAATGGCTAGGCCAAACAGCAGGATGTCCTGGCCGAATCATCCTGCAATTTCCGGCACGACCACAGTGAAACAAGTGCCGACCCCAAAATCTCTCTCATGGATAAAATTTTCACTACAGAATGCCCAGTAGATCAACCAGCTGTAGTTGAATCCAGTGAATCTTGTATACGGGTCTCCCAGGAACCTGCAAAGCATAATATGGTTAGCACAAAACATAAGGATATGAGGGAACGTAATTATAAAAGAATTAAATCAATTAAATGTTCTAGTAATGATAATTTGTCTATTGTACACCGGGTTGACCCACACGTGCTCCCATTTCCAGTGAAACTATCCGTGCTTCAGATTTTAAAAAATTGTGAACTTACGGATAATATTTCCTTTCAATGGGCTAAATTTGAAAACCACACTGTCAATGACTCTATTTCCATCCCCCCTCCCCTTGAACATCTTATTTCCCCCCCTAATCCCCTGGCAATGACTGCAAGTGTGGATCCAGCCGATGCTTCTGATGTTTTATGGTTTCCGAGGTCTTATCTATCGTTTTTCCGTAACATTCCGGACTTTCCAGTCTCTGCCACAAACCAATATTGCCTGGATAAATTCTCAGAGTTGAAGGGATATTTATCAATAAATCCACCCTTTAATGTTGAAATATTTCACAATGCGAACATTAAGGACTGTTGTATCCGCCCTCCGCCGTCGGTTAACGAATGTATACGTAATAAGGGTAGTGAAGACCTTAGAAACCATCTTGAATCTTTGCCAAAGGATAACTACCAAAATAAGGTTAATAAATGGTTAGGGGGATCAAGTGCAGGACCCTTGGGTGATATAGACCATGAAATGAAAGAGGATACATGCCTGTCCTTACACTATCAAAGTGATTTTGCAGATTCTCAGATAATCCAAATCGATGCCATTTAGAATTTGGGTTCTCAGGAATTTGTTGAGTTTTTTTGCATATTTCTCTTTCAGACATGGCTATTTCTTGCCCTGGGGGGACTTCCCTTTCTCCTCCTTTCCACGCTTACTTTCTTTTGTCTTCTGGGACAAAAAACCCCAGTTTTTTCATTTCATATATTAACCTATCTTGTCAGTATCCTACAAATATTTTTCCAAACTATGGAACACTTACTTTTTCTATGCTGTTCCTTTGTCCGCCCTAGATTCAATATCCTGAGAATTTGCAACTGGTTCCGTCATTTAAAAACTCGGTTCTTTCTCTGGTTCAATAGATTCCTTGCCAGATTTTCCTCCGTCATTATTTTGCTAGAAGAATAACTAGAGGCAGATCTGCCCTGCTACAACTCTATCACCTGAATCATAGAAATATTAGTTCTACTTTAGTAACAGTCCCTTTAAATATTGATCTTAATGTTCCAACAGTTCAAACTGCTATGGGTAAGATAGGTTTTCCCTCCATCATAGACTCCAGTAGTCCATGTAACCTGTGCCCATATTCCTTGCTGCAAAATATTGAAAAAACTACCGGTGTTCAATGTGTACGGTTCGATAACTCTGTGTCCCTTCAGGCACGTAACTCTCAAACCTTGCGACTTAAAGACTTTGGTGCTTTAATTCCTCTGACATTTAAAGACTGTGCTGGTATTGATAAAGTCGTGCACTTGCCCTTTTTATTGGAAGACTGTCAAGGTCAGGACGTTGTTATTGGCCTGTTTAAATCTAGACATGTACACAAATAAAAGCACTTGCACCCTGACATTTAAAGACACTTATCCTGCAGTGAAACCTATCTCGCCCGTCCCAGTTTACCTTGTTGATGATTGCATATCTGTACCAAATAAAATTTGTGTTAAAAATGGTCCCTATCATTTTTCTACTTTTGATAATCAGTCTTTTCATGATAATGATTGTACTATACAACATGACCCTCGTATACATTGTAATACTAGTAACTCGTCATTCTACACCCATGTCCCTGGTCCCCCTACATCTAGTATTTGTCACAAGTCCCTCGATGAACAAGTTTCAGTATGTTCCAATCACTGTGCATGTCTCTGCAAACACACGAACACAATGCTTCCTGGACTTGATGGTGTTTTAGAGCATGTCTCCACCAACAACTCCAAACAAGATGAAAGTCAATCTAGGCCAGGTTGTACCAGTAAGTTGTCCATTCAAAGCAATCCTCGTGTGTCCGATGTTTGCAGCGCTCGGCCCAGCAATATGGAATTTACTGTAGATGACCCAATCTTAATAAACTATGTAGAGCTTAAGCCATCAGATCCCCCTGATATTTCAATTCCCGCCCAAACTGATGACTCAGTCTCTCCCAATCTTAATATTCATTTAGTTAATAATATACCTGATGATATCACAGTCTTGTCCAGAATAATTTTCATCACTGACGGTCCAGACTTCTTGTGTATCCTCTCTGATGGTTATTCTTGTCCTTGCACTCCCCTAAAATTAAAAAATAACGTTAAATTTGGATACTTCAATTCTAAGGTTCTTAATATTTGTGTAGCAAAGGGAAAGAATGCCATTAAAACTATTTTTTTCAGTCTACCGGACCGTGTCAGAATTTGTGACACACAAAAAATTGCATTACTGATAAAATTGCTTCTTAAATTTGGGACTTCAAATATTTTGTGGGATGTAATAGGCCATGGCTCTCATCCTTCCCTTCATCCCTTCCTTGAAGATTTGAAACTAGGATTTAGCCGTGTACTTGTTGCATCCCCTGTCGATTTTAACCTATTTCTCCTGGATTCAGATCCTGGGGGTCCAATTTCTACCCCTCCCCCACCTCCCCCCCCCCCTAAGGCTGTTAATCGAATTTGTGTTCAGAAAAACTCCGGAATGAGGGGGGAAGACTCCGTTATCCCTGAATCGATTTTAAATGAAGTGGAAGCTTTTCCTTTCCTTCCGGTTTTAACTGTAAAGGACAACATTGACTCCTTCCTTTCTCACAGCGGGGGGGGGGGGAGGAGAGAGAGTTTCTTCAGGACCTATTAAAATCCTTTCCACCTGTTCAAAGCAGTCATCCAGGAGACATAGGCAAAATAAACCACCCAGACTTTTTAATGGATACAATATTGAAGGATCCAAATCACCCATTGCCCCTTGATATGCCCTATCCAACCAGTGTCAATAAAAAACTAGCTTGTGCCAAAATTGGATGGATGCAGGCATAGTAGTCCCATCAAATGTTAGGAGGCATGCATCTAGACTAACTGTAGCACATAAACATTTAACCAAGTCTGATTTTAATAAAATTATAACAAGGTTAAAGTAAGATCATAATTTAGATTATTCTCATCTCGAGACTTCAGAATTTCACAGAATTTCTCCAACCTTGTTAAATGCCTATGAGATCAGGAAAAGTTATAGGGTTTGCTTGGATGCAAGGAATCTCAACAGTTTAACAGCTGACTAGATTGTTTGCAGCCCTAACCCTGATACACTATTATCAGAACTCATGAAATCAGACCAATCAAATATTGAAAACAATGCAGACCTAATATCCAATGCTCCCGCAGAACTCTTAAGTTATCTTGACTATGCCCCTGAAGAACTAAAAGATAATAAAATGTTTTATTCATCACTGGATATTAGATCTGCACATACCAGCCTCGTTCTAACAGAGAGAGCATCAAGTTATCTAAATGTAATCCTTCCAGATTATCAGATCATTTGCTATATACAAGCACCATTTGGACTCAAAACTATCAACAGCAGATGGAATCTATTTATAACAACAATACTCAAGGATCTGATAGAACGTAGGCTAGTAGTTATTAATGCAGATGATATTCTCGTCATCACTCATGGACGAAAACTTCATCGATTAGTTATGATAGAAATTTTTCGCCGTTTTGCAAAATACAAAGTAAAAATTAGCTTGAACAAGTGTCATTCATTTGTTTCAGAATTTCAATTTCTTGGCTTCACATTTAATGAGCATGGCATAAGATTAACCAATGAAAGGATTTCTGGTATTTTAAACATCAAACCTCCATCCAACTTGCAAGGCGTTCAAAGATTACTTGGTACTCTTAATTACATTTCAAGGTTCCTGCCAGATTTACAAGAAATCCTACTGCCCATAACAAAACTTTTAAGTAAAACAGAACCCTTCATTTGGGGTGAAAGCCAGGAAGAATCCTTAAACAAAATAAAGGCACTTGTACAAGAAAACTCTAGTCTTAGTTTTAATGAAGCGGATGTGGAGTTGTCTCTGTACTGTGATTCCAGCAAAAAAGCAGGTGCAGCTGTTTTATTTCATTGGAATAAACAAACTCATAACCAACCCACACTTGTCTGCTTTTTTAGCAAGAAGTACAATTCAGAGCAAACTAGACATCTGAGCGCCCTGGAGTTGGAGTTGATCAACCTAATTGATTCCCTCTCTAGGTTTAAATGCTTTATTAATATTTCTTATAAACCCATCTTGTTACATACTGATGCAAAGTCAGTCCTCTTTCTTTTAAAGTCATTGAAGGAGGGTGCTAACCCCAAACTTGCTCGCCTCGGTTCAAGGTTGGCTCAATATGATTTGAATTTTAAGATAGTTTATACAAAGCCAACCTCAGACCAACAGTTTCTCATTGCTGACTTTCTCAGTCGTAGTCGAGATTCTGAGGACTCCGAAAATTTACCCCCCCCCCCTCCCATGAAAACATTTCGTAAACTAAACGGGGATGATATCAGACATTTAAAAAATATAAAGATAGTGATGATGTTTATAAAGAACTATCTCCCGATCTCCAAAAAATCGTGGGGTACCCTTTTAACCCCCTTAACTTCTCGTCAAGAAGAGAATTGATTGATTTTCTTGCAAAAGACCCACTAGACTGTGAGTCAGAGCATGAAAATCAATCAATCCACTCCATGGCAGAAAGAGATAGTTCTATAGTAAGTAATTTACCTAATTATGTAGCTCAGGATATGGTTTCAGGTCCTCCATTGTCTCCTCGACAATCCATATCGACTCCATCCTCGTCAATCCTCGAAGATGACCACACTGCCTCAGAAATATCAAATCCAACGAGGATGTTTCTAACTCCCCTCATCGACGAGTTTTTCTCTAAAGAAATAGAAACAGATGAAAAACAAGAAATTATACAAGTTCCCCTCATCCCAGAAAATTTTTATCCCAATGATGATAACAAACACGATCCCTTCAGGTTCTCCAGAGGTTTCCCCCAACCCCTGGAAAAGGATAACTAGAGCAGCAGCAAGGCTCAGGAAAAAATGAATTAAGCAAAAGAAAATAATTACGCTTGTCAGCAACATTTAAGTAGATATTTAAAAGAAAATGACATGATTAACTATTTGACAAATCCACATGGGGGATGTGGTCTGTAAGTGGGAAAATTAAAAATTGATATTTATTTTTTATTACTCCCAAAGGATACGGCGGCCCCACTTAGAGTCAGGCTGGAAAAAAAATAATGAATAGAAAATCACAAGTTCAGATTATGGAATTCCACCTGTATTCTTGAAGGGATGCCTTCATCAGAGTCAGACTTGCCAACGGAAGTGAAACCCATGGTAACAGTAGACGGACCCAGAGTCCTCTGAGGAGCCCACATACATACTTCACCGCCTGGTAAAAGAGTTAAAATTTAATCAAATTCAACAGATTGTTCCCCGATTTGCTTCAATTGTCAACATTCCCAATCTTATACTATCAATGTTTGTTCAACTAACATTCAATTGATATCCGCATGTTGTTCATCAAAACCCCATTATTGTGACAAATATTAGACTCCAATCCCCCCCCCCTTTATTTGCTTCATGATGTAATCATTTTTATTATTTTTTTTATTTGTTAGTGTACTATTCATTGAAAATATTTTTAAACCTGGTATTATCGTGATACTCATGTATGCTCTCTTATAGTATGTTTGTTATCCGTCTCGATCCTCGTCATCCGCTCATATCAGCCTTTGATTATTTTCCTTGTGCTAACCATACATGCTTCTCTTCGCCCATCTTCTGTGAAATCACAAAACTGAAATATTTCACACAATTAGTGAAGTTTCTGGTTAATAACCTATGATTGTGAAAATGGACGCTCCATGTAGTGTTGTTATCATTAACAAGCTTTGATTGAATACTGTTACTGCCCGCAGCTCATAAGTGAAATTTTTTTTATAAACAAAGACAAGTGCACATGCAGTGACTAATACAAGATTTTTTTTTTTAAATTATTATTAAGCTCAACCAGATTATATTTCAGAAAGGGTCGAGGAGAGACTAGAATATGTAAGTCCTTGTCTACTCGAAGGAGAGGCAACATTTGCCATTAATGTTGACGGAATTGGAGATGCTAAAGATTTTCTGACCCTGCATTGCAACCTTCATCTCTCCTAAAGTTCGAATACCATATTTCCTCATTCTTATCATCATCAGATTTTTTTGTCTAGTCAAAATAAATCCTAGATATATTTATTATAAATCTTGTTGAGGGATATGACGACACATCAGCCTACACCGGATCAGAGCAACCAGGCAGCAGTATGGTATTATTCGAACACCTGGGGGTTGGTAGAGGGTTTCTGGGGACTGTGGACAGAGGTAGGGCGGGATACTTTTAGGGTATCCTGCTTAAGAATGTAATGTATCGGTATGTAGGTATTATGTATCATTATAGTGCATGATCTGTGTGGATATGTAGGTGAAGGTTTCAGGTATGTGTGTGGCAGCGGTCTGGTGGTTTGTAATGAATATTATTAATAATTATTAATAAATTATATTCTTTCATGAGCTGGGTATTTAAATAATTTCTATGTGAACTCCTGGACAGAGGAAATACACAAAAGGGGGTACAGGGTGCCTTATTATAAAGAATGGACTTTTGGATAATCATGCTCAATGTCTATATAAAATTAGTATAAACCTATTTTAATCTATGTTTGTACAGGAGGGTGGCGCAGTAATGTTTGATGCCTGGGATTGAGTGGAGCCTGGTATATAACAGGATTGGGTTGACCTGCATGATCCAGTCACTACATAGTTCCTGATTTCATTAGTTTTGAATGGGTATGGGGCTTTAGAATGTATAATATCTATCCGTGATGGAGAGTATGGCGCCAGGGGATTAACTGTTCTAAAAGATTATTGAGATTAGTAACTTTAATGACATGGGACGAATTATATGGGGTTATTAGAAGTCAGTCATTAAGACGTAAATGATTTATGTGATAAATCATTGAGTATAAACTTGGGAATAAGTATAGCAAGGGGTGCAGTAGCAGGATGCTATAAAGGGACTTATGAAATAATAATATGAAATGAAATAATAATGACTTTAATGAGGTATGTGATAACTCATTAGTATGTAGTTATTGGACTGCCCAAGGATTAACATTGTTAATTTAGCTAATTATTTAGATGTAGATCTAGTTCCTAATAAAAATTGTTATTAAATTGTTTGATTTCTTCCTTTGACGGATTTATTTGTAATTTCTGCTCATAATTGTTTGCATTTAGCTTTCTTTTATCTGGTTATAACTTAAATATATTAACTAATAGGAAAAGTTGTCGGATTTGTACTTTCTAATTCATTAAAATCTCCTGAAGTGTTTGAGCTACTATTTTATTTCTAATTTATTAAAGTCTCCAGAAGTGTTGGAGCTACTATTTTATTTCTAATTTATTAAAATCTCCAGAAGTGTTTGAGCTACTATTTTATTTCTAATTTATTAAAACCTCCAGAAGTGTTGGAGCAACTATTTTATTTCTAATTTATTAAAATCTCCAGAAGTGTTGGAGCTACTATTTTATTACTAATTTATTAATGTCTCCAAAAGGTATTTTGTTTCTAGTTTATTAAAATCTTCAGAAGGGTTGGAGCTACTTCTTTATTTATAATTTATTAAAATCTCCAGAAGAGTTGGAGCTACTATTTTATTTCTAATTCATTAAAATCTCCAGACGTGTTTGAGCAAACTATTTTATTTCTAATTTATTAAATCGAAGCGACACTATTTTGTGATTTATGGGAAAACCCATATGATCTGGGAATTTTTGTATGATTAATGATTAATGAGCTGCCTAATAGAGGGGCGGCATGATTTTAGTTAGCAGAACTCTCATTCTTTAAATAAATAATTTCCCACGATATAAGGGAATTATACGATGAATGTTCAGTGTAAGATTAAGATCAAGTAATTGATTGATCTTCATGTACAAGTACGGCACTGCGCAAGGGGGCGGGGTGACGTGGCACTCCTTTACTATTTTTAT
Source organism: Eurytemora carolleeae (assembly GCF_000591075.1). NCBI lineage: Eukaryota > Metazoa > Arthropoda > Copepoda > Calanoida > Temoridae > Eurytemora > Eurytemora carolleeae. The sequence continues at coordinate 583 of NW_019397919.1, read as the reverse complement.
TTGCCTAGAAAATTCCATCAGTGTGGATGGGATAGATAAGTATGGCGGAGGCTATGAACAAGGAGTATTTCTTCTTAAGAATAGTTAAGAAGAGCCTGGTTCAAACCACGTTTGTTGTCCTAACCACACAACTCGAGCTGAATAAGATTCAGAGTATAGTTATTTCTACTGGAAGAGATATAGAATGGGTTGTTCTATCAAGAATTCTGAAGGATAGAAGAGATTCTGTAACAGCCTAGACTCATCAGTCTGGCCTCCAAACACTGAGTTATCAAGTGATCAGGTGGTAGCAATTGTAATATAGAAAGGGTTTATGGACAAATCGATCATTAGCGATCGTCAAAAGGAGTACGTTGCGGAGGCATGTTACAGGGCGTGCAGAGAGGAAGGGGAAGAGGAACAAGAAGTGTTTAGTTCCACTCAGGGATGTGATCAGCCGGGACGGTTAGCTAGGGGTGGGCCTAGGATAACCTCTGTTGACGATTCCATGGAGGATGTAGGAGCGGAGAGTGGGATTAAGCAGATGTTAGAGGAAGTTATGAAAGGGAGTTAGCAACATCCTAGCCCTGGGGAACGAAACGAA
>NW_019397918.1:0-34602 GCF_000591075.1 Eurytemora carolleeae | reverse complement strand
TTTATTTAAACTTTCATTTCATAAAACCCTAGATCTATTAGGTCTTTAATATACAAACGTTTAATGGTTATCCAAAAAACCTTACTCTGGTTTTGCAGATTAAATATTGTAAAAAAATAAACAACTTTATTATACATTTCAAAATACAAAAAGACTCTATAATACAAATATTTTCCTATTGTACACTTTGGTTTGTAAAATCTTGCAGACGTACGTAAGAAAAATGTGTCTGAAGTTTTGTTCTTTAAAATTTTTTTCAAATATCAAAATGTATAAAACATTTCTATAAATTATATTTACACTTGACATAGTTGCTTAAAATGGATGAGACTTCAGAGACAACTGCATATTTTTTGTTCATATATTACTTCATACATTGTTGTTTTGCACTATTTTGATATTTTGGCTACATTGCTTATTGAGATGTAAAAAATCATATCTACAGTAGAAACTCACGAGTTTCTAACAGTAGAAACTCACGAGTTACTAACAGTAGAAACTCACGAGTTGCTACTTAAATTATGACGATTATGAAAATTCGCGAATTAAATCATTTTTATAAAATTGATCCCTAGATCCCTAGGTCAAACCGTTGCTGTTTAGAAATGTGCAGTTAACCTTAAATATTTTGCTTTTAGATATAGTTACATGCACCCGGCCTCCCGTAGACGTTCAGAATCTTCACCAATATGTGAAGGTTAGTATNGTTACCTTATTTTTAAAACTTTTTTCTCCAGAATGCTTCAGGTGTTACCTTATTTTTAAAATTTTTTTTCTCCAGAATGCTTCAGGTGTTACCTTATTTTTAAAACTTTTTTCTTTATTTTCATATGATATATGATACAAAACATGATCAGTTTTATTCAGGTTTTTCTCCTAAAATTATTTTTTGGGGGAAATTTTGGGCAGATCTAGGATCGATAAGTCTGGCAAAATTGATAATTTCAAATTTCTGCATTTTAAATTGTCGTACAATGCATAAACGTTTTGTAAATGTTCTTCGGTTTTATTATAAAAAGTATATATATGAAACTATTGAATTATCAGTGTTTGAACCACTGTTTATTTCTTAACCTTATTGAGTTACAAATGAAATGTAGAAATAAGAAATAAGTTTGTAATTTTGACCGCCAGCCACCGGAATCTACCACGGGGGCACGGGCGTTCTAAAATTGTGCGCTTGTTCGAATTGGACTTCAGGCCGATATCTGAAGGCAGTGTGGGGGGTTCCACTTTGGGTTTCCTTTCAGATATCCACTTGATTTGATTTTAACAAATAGAAAAGATGAATCAATGACACCCCCTTCAATACCCCCCTTCCCCCCTCCCCTCTTTGTAAATTTGATTTTGACCGACGGTATCCTCCTCATTGGGATAAGAGTTGACCGACAGAACCCGGCCCCTCCCCCCATTCATGCAGAAATATCTCTATTACACCCTTAATGTTTGTTTGTTTACGCAAGGTACGGGGGGTTGTTTACACATTTTTCCATGACCAATTACAGCTGCTTGGAACTAGTTGTGTCAAAACAATAACAAAAATTGTTTTAAAAAAGGTTCGAGCAGTTCTAATAAAATTAACACAGACCGTATCCCCCTCCCCCTTTAGTATTCAAACCTTGCTACTTTCTGCAGCATTCAATAGTTTTATTTTTGTATTATTTTAAAGGGAATGAAGCGCAATCTCAAAATAAATGTAATTTTTAAAGATAGAACTATTATTCCCCATTTTATCATTAGCTGTCAACGTTAATTAGTTTAGGATATTGGATGAAATATAGGTTTAACCCATTTTATTTTCCGGGGCCGGGGGGGGGGGTCATTACCCAATACGGCCATAGCCCTCAAATTTGACAAGAGCCAGGTTATTTTATCGTCCACCACCTGATATTAGGATGGATATAAAATGTCGAGTAATTAGTATCCTTAATCTTATTTTATCGGTATATTCTCTAGCTTTCAAGGAAATCCGCGTAAACTGTAAATACAAATCCGCGAGTTTATTTATCTTCAGTCTATGTGTGTACTTAAAACCAGTCCCATATATACATTTTATATTCAGGAAGTATGAAGACTATGCTGTCCTAACGCTAAGTAAAATTGGAAGGGGGCGAGGATGGAATGACCAAGTGGTAAAAAAAGTTTCTTGTTGTATAATGTATATAGCTTAACAATATTAAACGAACCATTTTTATTTGGTCTAAATTAATAATATTAATACAAAATACAGATTACAGTACGTACTGTATCTACTATTTACCAAATATCTCTTTTCTCATAGATTTGGAAATGCGGGAAGTAATTACCAATAGTTCGCTAAACTGAGATTATTTTTAGTACAGATTTGATGCTTTTTTATAAGACTATTCATTGGCTAAACATGCCCTAAGCATAAAAATGAGAATAAAAAATACATCAATTAAAAAAACTAATTCATAATAAAAGTAAATGTGTTCTAGAGACGGGCAAACGTGTGGCAACCGAAGAATGGTTTTGAATTGATCTATAAACAGTGTGGCTGTAACTGTGGGAAAGGATCTGTTCGGAAAGATCTTGATTTCGAGAAGAAAAAGAAGGTAAATAGAAATACAGAGAAGAGACGCTTCAAGGGGTGGGGGGATAGGACCAGGGGCGTGTTCCCTGTAACCGCCCTTGCCTATTTAACTTAGCCCTAGCTTAGTTTAGTGTTATAAGGATTAGAAACGAAACTAGTAGACAGGAAAAGAAAGATAAGAAGTGCTGGAAATATATAAACCAAGATATAAGTAGAAAAATGTCAACTTTTTTTAATGAATTTTAAGTTTACTAAGATCCTTAAGTTTATGATGTAAGGAATGTTAAACCTGATCGGTTTGTTGTGATATTTGAACCCTTCAAAGATTTGAAGAGAGATAGGCTCAATATTTGCAGGAAAACTGGGCACAAGGCTAGTTATTAAGAGACGGGGGGGGNGGGGTCAGTTGTTACTTATCAGAAGTAATTCAATATTTTTGACACTGATGTATGTGCAACTTTCAGCTTTTAGCCTCTCTCAATTTTATTTTCAGCGTCGGAACAATAGAAGTGCATATAAATGTCTTCAGGTTTCAAGTTCTCCGTGTGACAGTATAATGTCTCCTTTTAAGTGTGTCTTGTGAACACTGAGGACTGCAATTCTTCCTTAATTCCGTAAGATGGATGCATGTAGATCAGAATATTTCTTCAGGAATTGATCTTGGTACAATACATTAGGAGTACAGTAGTAGTTTTTAAGAAATATATTATAGTTCTTAAATTCGTTCAGAGGTTTTCCAGACTAGCTGTGTGCTGTAGATCACCCTGAGATCCCTCTAGATCACCGTGAGATCTTTGTTATAAAGCTGGGAGTGTATATGGGTAAATACTGAATATTAGAAGTCGGATAAAAACGTAGAAAGGAAGCTCTGGTAAAGATGTCTCGTATAAGTCCTGTTTCGCATACAAAGATCAATCAGTTTAAATCAAGTTTCAACATCAATTATCTTCTTCAATTGAATACATTTCAATAAGTTATGTTTATTGACCTGATTGTGCTTGTGAGACAACCCAAGCCTTTTTTGGAGCCTTTAGAACTCCGGGTTATTCTGATGATCAACTGGATCAAACAGCTGCAATACAACTAATGTATCTAATGCTTTATATGATCTCTGAACAAAGTTTTGATAACAATTTTTTACCTTGAATGTCAAGTGAATTAACGGATCACTTAAGACAGGATTAGGATGTAAGTCTTTATTGATCATGATCTCTCATGATCATCTGCAACATGACGATCATTATTTATCATGATAGCTTGGGATTAAATATTACAAAGTCTTGTTTACATTTGATCCTAGTTACAAAATACAGAAAAAAATTACATTGATATTCTTTTAACTTGAAGATTGACAGAATTAAAGGGAATGTTCTTGATTATTATTTAATCATTCTGCATACAAAGTTATTGAGTGGATCACACCAGCTCAGTCTCATTCTTTCAGGCTATATTTTATCCTAAAATGATATTTTAGATTTTACAATATAGAAAGACAGAATGCTTCAGAAAGAGACAAAGACAGGATAGACAGAATTCGACAAAAAGAAAGCAAGAGAACGAAATAGAGGAAAAGATACCAAAAGAGACCGAAAGAGACCGAAAGAGACCAAAAGAGACCAAAAGAGACCAAAAGAGACCAAAATAAACCAATAGAGACCAATAGAGACTAATAGAGACCAACAGAGGCCAACAGAGATCAACAAAGATCAACAGAGACCAACAGAGACCAATAGAGATCAACAGAGACCAACAGAGACCAGCAGAGACCGACACTACGGTTGTAATTTTAATGATTATTAAAACAGGGAGGTGAAACAGTCAGGGCTGGTGCAGCAGGAGCTGCTGCTGATGCTAGAAATAGAGAGAGAGGAGCTGCTAGAGTAGCAGTAGGAGGAGCTGTCGGAGGAGTAGTAGAAAAGAAGAAATTGCCGACACTAAACTTCAAACCTGAAACTGTGAAGATCAACACTGAATCAAGGTATTACATATAATAGAAGTTCTTTCAGAGCTTTAAGATTTTAGGGCTTCTCTTGTAGAATTATTTGCTGCCTATAAATGTAAGGGGTGAACCATTGACTTAAATAGGGGTACAATCTGATAAAGGGGCAATAGTTCCCCGCTCCTTCCTTTTTAGCAACCTCGCGTGACTATATACCTTAACCTAACCTGTCCTGGAAACGTGTAATCACCTAAGGTTGAAAAAATATGAGGACGGAGGTGGTCCAGATAAACTATGATCGGACAGGGCCCAAATAAGTTAATAGGCAAAAGTTTTGGATTAAGTTGAGTTAAAAGAAAAGTGTACATTCTCTGCATTGTGTACTGTAAAGTGAATATGTTCTGAAAACCTATATTATCAATAAAAGAGACTGAAGGTGTAATTTTAGAGGGGCATGTCCGATTCACAATGGTACCCTGAAAACTGATAATTTGGATTTCTTGCTCCAGAAACATTGGAGAATTTTCAAATTGGAAATACGTCAATTTCTTCCACATTACTCAGCAGATACTTAGGTTTATAGGATAGCATTATTTAATAGAGGTCAGGGTCACTTAGAATCATGTTTACAGTCTCTTATATGTTTTATTTTGAATTTAGATTACCAAGCACAAGGGATAACTTGAACCAGAAGATCCAACCAATACTAAAGCCAGTAAAGCGTGTTCCAGGTAAAAACTAATAAGTCGCATACAACATATTAATATTTATGGCTCTCAATAAGACGCATTAATACAGATAAAAATGAAAATAAACATGAAAAAAATGCCTTTTTTAGATATCTTGAAAATAGTTAATTGAGTAAATGGCAAACTTCTTCTAAATTTTTTTCTTAACCTTACCTGTAATAATGAGTAGAAAAAGAAATGAATTTTATTAACCTGCTAAGTGTAATTTGTTTATTTTGGAAACTTGTTTATAGAAAATGTTTATTGTGCCCCATATGTTGTGAAATATCTAAGAACCTGTTTTTTAGCAATGCCTGGCTCTTCAACTTCTTCTAATCGAAGTTCTCTGCTCGGCATAAGACAAGCAAGTTCCTTAAATTCGCTTTCGCGTTCCAAACCCATTGAACAACCTTCTATTCCAGGTATAAAACTTATTCTTCTTAAAAAAGAACAGGGTGTATATTTTCCTAAAAATCATTCCCTCCCTCATTTTTAATTAAATCATGTTTTTCGCTAAAAGTTATTCAACATTTTTTTTTCGTTGAATTGCTGTAAACAAATGATTTTTAGTTGGAAATAAATATTTTTGGGTAAATAGTATCAAAAAGAACTTTTCATGACTCTGTTTCCTGCCTATTTCATGTTCTGACTCTGTTTCCTGCCTATTTCATGTCCTGACTCTGTTTCCTGCCTATTTCATGTTCTGACTCTGATTTCCTGCTTATTTCATGTTCTGACTCTGTTTCCTGCCTATTTCATGTCCTGACTCTGTTTCCTGCCTATTTCATGTTCTGACTCTGTTTCCTGCCTATTTCAGGTTCTGACTCTGTTTCCTGCCTATTTCATGTCCTGACTCTGTTTCCTGCCTATTTCATGTTCCGACTCTGTTTCCTGCCTATTTCGTGTCCTGACTCTGTTTCCTGCCTATTTCATGTCTTGACTCTGTTTCGTGCCTATTTCATGTCCTGACTCTGTTGCCTGCCTATTTCATGTCCTGCCTCTGTTTCCTGCCTATTTCATGTCCTGACTCTGTTTCCTGCCTATTTCATGTCCTGACTCTGTTTCCTGCCTATTTCATGTCCTGACTCTGCTTCCTGCCTATTTCATGTCCTGACTCTGTTTCCTGCCTATTTCATGTCCTGCCTCTGTTTCCTGCCTATTTCATGTTCTGACTCTGTTTCCTGCCTATTTCATGTTCTGACTCTGCATGCCAATTTCATGTTCTGACTCTGTTTCCATCCTATTTCATGTTCTGACTCTGTTTCCTGCCTATTTCATGTCCTGACTCTGCTTCCTGCCGATTTCATGTCCTGACTCTGTTTCCTGCCTATTTCATGTTCTGACTCTATTTCCTGCTTATTTCATGTTCTGACTCTGTTTCCTGCCTATTTCATGTCCTGACTATGTTTCTTGCCTATTTCATGTTCTGACTGCTTCCTGCCTATTTCATGTCCTGACTCTATTTCCTGCCTATTTCATGTCCTGCCTCTGTTTCCTGCCTATTTCATGTTCTGACTCTGTTTCATGCCTATTTCATGTCCTGCCACATTTGTCCTGGCAATGTTAAATATTTTGCTAATGGAATATATGCAATTTGGTGATATGTAAATAAATGTTTTATTCAGGGTTGGTATTCAACGAATGTACCAGTAACACAAAGACAAAGCAAAAAAGGTATAACTATTTGACACACTTTAAAAGAATTACCAAATTTACCCAATTACACTCAAATTTTGAAAATTTTACTTCTCTAAAAGAATTGATTACTTCGCTCATACTGTAATTTTCTATCTCTTATATTTCTGCGATCTGTTCTTGTAGATCTCTGATCTTGTAGATCACTGATCTTGTAGATCTCTGATCTTTGTAGATCACTGATCTTGTAGATCTCTGATCTTGTAGATCTCTGATCTTGTAGATCTCTGATCTTGTAGATCTCTGATCTTGTAGATCACTGATCTTGTAGATCTCTGATCTTGTAGATCTCTGATGGTTCTGACTCAAAATTCTGCTAGATCATATTTATCATACAGTCCAAAGTTTGAAAAATTAAGGTTTACACCATTATTTATGTATTCAGTATGTAGTAAATCTAGATGCTATAACTTCAATGATAACTCTACTCAAAGTCTAATGAGAACATATCTAACTCTATCTCTTGCCAAAACGCAAGGCTCTCTACTCTCAGCCAATACTCAAGGCTCGGTATACGTCCGTATTAATCAAAGAATTCTATTGAACTACTTTATTTATAAACAGGTAAAAATGAAACTGACCGGGCTAGCCCGGCTGGGTCAATATACAAATAATTAAGATAACGATATTACTAGCATGAATAACAAAGATAGAATTGCACATCATTACAGAATATACTTCAAGTATATATCAACTAGCAGAGATACACGGATTAGAAAAGTGTGTTGCATGCTAGTGCTCGATTCTTTATTTTATAAAAGCTCAAATTATCAAATTGTCAAATTTAACGTAAAACTAACACTTGGTTGAAACCCCATTTGATATGATAACTTTCTTTAGTAAGAACGATCCTTCTGCAGTAAAGAATAAGAGGAAGGTGAACAGGGTGAATCATGAACCTATCAATGAGGATCTCTACAACAAGTTTATGAATGAAGAGGAAGATGAGGATAACGGGGAAGGTTGGGATGTTGTAGAGAATAAAAGATCTAGGTAAAACATCTTGTTACTTGATCCCCTCACACACTCCAGGGTCAGGGGTAATTTTGTAAACTTGGGTATGGTTGCGGATAAAAATTCCGGAACCATGGAGTTCTTATACCCAAACCCGGCTGAGATTTAATCACTAGGATATGTCTAAATTATTGACAATATTTTTAAATTCATAATTGCTGACGTAAACAAAGCAAGTCAGTCATTTTAAACTAAATTTCCATAATCAATCTTCTAATTTTTAGTTCTGGGCCTTTGCATTTTTCGGAATGTTTAATTTATAGTCTATACCTTCTTTATGTATATTTTTTCATATTTTTTCCTCATAGGTTTTACAGTTTCGTGTTAACTAAAACTATCAGATAAGAAAAGAAATTTTCCCTATTTCCTTTTCCTTTCTTTTTTCCTTTCTTTTTTCCTTCCCTCATCCCCCCTAAACAATTTTCCCCTTCCCTTTTCCCCTTTCCATTTCCGCTTCCCTTTTCCCCTTCCTTTTCCCCCTTCCCTTTTCCCCTTCCCCCTTTCCTTTTCCCCTTCCCTCTTTCCTTTTCCCCTTCCCTCTTTCCTTTTCCCCTTCCCCCTTCCATTTTCCCATTCCCTTTTCCCCTTCCCCTTTTCTTTTCCCCCTCCCCCTCCATCTTTCCCTTCCCCCTTCCATTTTCCCCTTCCCTTTTCCCCTTCACTTTTCACCTTCCCTTTTCTCCTTCCCTTTTCTCCTTCCCTTTTCTCCTTCCCTTTTCTCCTTCCCTTTTCTCCTTCCCTTTTCTCCTTTTCTTTTCCCCTTCACTTTTCCTCTTCCCCTTCACTTTTCCTCTTCCCCTTCCCTTTTCCCCTTCCATTTTCCTTTCCCTTTTCCCCTTCCCTTTTCACCTTCCCTTGTCCCCTTCTCTTTTCCCCTTCCCCCTTCCCTTTTCCTTTTTTTTCACAGTCCCTTTATAAATATTAGTATTTTTGCCCCCCCCTGGCGCCGGGGAAGGCGTCTAAAAATATATTCACCCCTGCAATCTGCATTGGAAAAAGAACCGTCTGAGCACATTCTGTACAGATTAAAAATACAAAAGGTTTGATGAATGAAGAGAAGTCTTAAACGATTTTTGTATTTAGGAAAAACACTGAACCCTCACATTCTGCTGATCTATCGTCCAGGAGTCCTAAAAGAATAAAGGTTAGGATATTTGATTAATTTGAACATTTTACATCCATTACACCAAAAAAGTGCCATTTGACAACATATAGAAACAAACCTATTGCCGCAGATAGTATTGTAAGTCAATTCAGTTTTACTCTTGCCTTAAACTATTCAATGCCCCTAGAGATTGACAGAGATTATAATAGTTCGTTAACAATTTGAATAATTTGAAAAAAACGGAAATCATAAAAACAAGTACTCCTTATTCCCTAGGTACCTGAGAACATGGTTAGTTCCGAATCTGGTATTAAGACCTCTGAGCATTCAGTGAGAATATCAGATTTAACATCTCCGACCAGAAAACAAGACACCAGATTTATGATCTCCAAACAATCATGTCTGACTCCAAGAACATCAGATTTAATGCCTGGTATATCAGACTACAGTACGCAGACCAGTACATCAGATCAGATCAATTCTGACGAAGATATATTCTTATCAGATGACTCCGGTAAAAATATTTTTAAGAATATTTTTTTTGTCTTTTTTTATATAGTATAACCGAATAAGGGACAAAAGAAAAAAAGTTGTATTGAGGGGGATTATTATGGCTAAAATGAACGCACAGTTCATTTTTTTAAATCTTGGGGATAAACGGCTGAAGATTTCCTGATTTTAATTAAGGCAATCAAATATTTGGGCGACTCCTCCTCCCCCAGAAAAGTTTAAAAGCCTCTTCTGGGGTAGTTTATTTGTTGAAGTAATTTCAAGTGCCCCTCCATTTAGATTTTAATAGACCCAATTTACAACAGTGAATAACAATGGAGGAAGATATTATTCTCTATCTAAAAAATGATGATTTTAAGCTATTTAACTAATTGTAAATCTAATAACGATTGCAATCACACCGTTAGGAATCGCGAATGTAACTGTGAACAAAGGGACATTCATTTAAACTTTTGGTCGGCATTCCCTGTAGAATTTTCTTTTTCTCCTGTTGTCAATGGGGTCTGACTGAAAACCTTTCAGTTTTCGAGTCTACTTCACAATCTGTTAAAAATTGTTTAAATAATTAGTACTATATCTAGATAAAGGAAAAAAATTAAACACTCTGATACTTCTGATAAAAAGTATGCATTCTTGAGCCTGTCAAAGCTATATTTTTCTAATATCCCAGCTGCCATCAAATCCATATATTGTGTAAGATTACAAAATTTATCTCCAATAAAGTTCATCCTGCTCATCCAGCTTGACAAGAACTCTGCATGTACTTATTAAAATGACTTGACGAAGGCTTAAAGACCTACTCATATTATTCAATAAACTTTATAAATATTTTGCCGATTTAAAGATTAATTTTGTTCAATCAGGTTTTAGTCCTATATATTTATTCGTTATACAAGTTTTGGATTTGCCATCCTTCACTAGGGGCAGGGCAATCATGATATTGAAGTTTGTGTTGTTTAATTTGACATTATTAAACAATGAACATCATAGTTTGCGTTTTTTTAGATGAAGAATATTCCATGTTACCTGTAACGCCACTGAAGATGAGAACCGAATATTCTTATTTGGGCCTTGCACCTATACAATCCAATGGACTCAGTGAAGTAAACACAGCACCAAGTAATTTATCTTTTTTGGGGCCCTCGCTTTCTGGAAACCAGCTCCATATTAATAGTTCAACTACATTTTCAAGTACTGAGTTTCTGTACTTTTCTACTGCAAATAGTTCAGAATCAGAGTATTTCTCGGCTCTTTCAAGTCCTCCACTTTCTAGCAGTGGAGCTGCTGAATCAGACAGGGTTCATTATCATCCCGTCTCTGGTCTTTCTACTTCCGTTATCGAAACTTCAAACTCAAGTTTGGTAACTTTAGTCAGCAATGCTCCAATCTCCAGTTTGTTAACCTCTGTTGGCACAGCTCCAATCTCCAATCCCTCTACTTCTTTCAGCAAAGTTTGCAAAATTCCCTTCCACGATGAGTCGGTAAAACCTAACCCACTGCCTTCACCCAATAGATACAGGAAAGAAGCTGTTCAACAACAATCAAGAGATAGAATTCCTTCTTTGCTGGATGATTCTTATTTCTTACACTACGGAGCTCGTCCTAAAACGAAGGTGTGTTTTAATATTAGCAAACTTTAAAAAAAAACACTGACAGTGACTAGTATCATATAATACATAGATTAAATTAGATAAAGATGAATAGATATATATTTATCATTAAAGTACATAGACTTCCTCAAGCTCCGCCAATTGGTTAGATTTTTGGTTGGTTCAAATTTAGGGATATTGTTAGCTAATTAAATAATAATTGGGGTTTGTCGTCTTTGTCGAGTTTGTGGTTACCTCTTTAACTGATTCATTGATTCTGATTACCAGTGTATTAACCAAGGAGTATGAAAATAATGCAGATGGAAACAACGTGGCCCTCCCTACCATAAGATTTATACATGCTTTGCAGACGGTACTCTGTTTGAAAATGAGTTAAAAGGTCGTCTTTTAATTTTTAAAATGTTTCTTTACTATAACATATCAAATAAAGCAAATTTTTTTATATTATAAAAAATACGCTTGTATTGCTAAAATTTTTGCATCTGAAAGAAATTTATTTGTTGTTATTCAAAAATTTAGTCTTAATTTTTCCCTGCTTAATATATACAATAACCTATCAGCCAAATATTTCTTATTCAAATGAAGTACCGCCTGCAAAGCATATACAGGGTGGCCAAAATGTACGAATTGTACAGATTTTTTGTAACCCTAAAATTGTACGGAATGTACGGATTGTACGGATTTTTTTTTTCAAATTGTACGGATTGTACGGATTTTTTTTTCTATTTTCACTCATTTCAGCAAATTTTTTCATATAAATTTCAAAAAAAAATTCTCGTCAAAATGAAGTTAATTTAACTTATTTTCTGCATTCTAAATAATATTAGATTGATTAATGTTTCAATTGACATCAAAATTCATAATAATCGAGATCCCAGAAGTGTTCATTTGAGAATATGTTCCAGAAGTGTTCATTTGAGAATATTTTTATATATAATATTTTCAAAAATGGTTTTATTTATCTTAAATGTACGGACTGCAGGGATTTTTTTCGAAAATTGTACTGATTGTATGGATTTTAAAAAAATGTAGGGATTTTTTCAAAAAAATGTATGCATTGTACAGATTTTTTTTTCTCAAACTGTACGGATCGTACGGATTTTTTGGATTTTTTTCGAAAATTGTACGGATTGTACGGATTTCTTCTGAAAATGTACGGATTATGTACGGATTTTTTTTCAAAAAAGTTTTGACCACCCTGCATATATAATCATATAATCATAAGGTAGGGTGGGCCGCGTCGTTTCGATCTCTGTTATACTCCTTGGTATTAACAAATAGACAAAAATTTGGCCAATGGAAGACAATGTAGATTTTTGGCGGGATGGAATGATTTGGACCAACCAAGTTACTATTTAATGAAAGACAGATCTGGAACTAGGAAGCATATTGGATACTGATCTCTGTATAACAATAGGAAAATGGGTAAACTGGTGGAAGCTCTGCTGGAAAAATGATAGTTAAGATCCTTGAAAGCTTTTTTTCATACTTTGATACTTGTCCCAAAAACAAATATTTGTTTTCCTTTAATAAAAAAAAAAAAATTCTTTTCGCTGAAAAATCATTTACTTTTTATTAACAGTTCATTTTCGCCAATTCAAAAGTGGATCATTAGGAATGATTAGAACTGAATGAAGCATTTAATTTTAAGTTGAGGCCTCGTATTTAAACTTCTGTTGTTCAAGGTTGAGAATGTGACCAAGAAGAATGATTGTAAAGAGGATGAGTTTAATCAACTAAGTGAGGACACAAATGCGTTTTCCAAACTGTTTCAAGGCGAACTCAACGCAAAGGCAAAGATTAAATCAAAATCAATGAAAAATCCAAATCTCTCAGAGTCCTTTAATCCTTCAGTAACTCCACAACTGCATTGTATAACAGGAGATAAACTGCGTTCTAAAAGTGCCATGGATAAGTTACCTGCCGATGTTGCTGCGACTTTAGCCAATGAAAAACAAGGACGGAGAAATAAAAATGGATCTATCACATGCATCTACTGTAACCTCATTTTCGGGTAAATGTTATCAATAATGTTGATGCCTGTCACATTTATTTTATTTCTGGTCAACAAATTTAAGCTCACAATAGAATAAATTTTTTATGATGAAATTGTGCAAAAATATATACATTTTTACATTTAAATTTTATCAAATTAAAAGCCTTTAAAATAATAAAGTACATTTGCTTGTATAAGTCTTCACATCATTCCCGAGTCAGTATATTCACTTCAAGTTTGAGCTTTAGGGAGTCCATCAAAGTCTAATTTGATTTGAAAAATCTTTTCAATAAATATATATTGGTAATTGTTTTGTTTGTTTCAATTCAAATTAATCTAGTAAAAAAATTTTTTTTTTTTTTAATGTTTTTTTTCAGCAGCTTACAATCTAAATACACATAAAAAGAATAAACGATAAAGCCACTATATCATTAATGATTTGGGGTGTATGTTTAGACAGGGGTGTATTATTTTCGGATATATATCCTGGTTAAATTGAAGATTGAAAGTCCTTTAAATAATTATTTTTGTGTTTAGGTCTACTGTATCATTCTCTAAACACTGCGCCTCCCAGGATCATATTGAGCAGTTTCTTGCCAAGCAGGCAAGCAAGATGCAAGAGGAAAAGAAGGGCCTAGAACTTGAACAGAATATGTTTCAAGATATATCATATGCTGAAGAGTTAATTAAAGATCAAAAGAAAGAAGAGCTTATGAAAAATGAGATTCAAGAGCTTATGAAGTATGATAATCAAGAGTGCGTTCAGGTAAATCAAGAAGATCAAAGTCTAAAGGTAGTACAGGATAAGAGCCAAAAAATCAGTAATGATAAAAAGGAAGGGCTTTTGGAGTTTAAAAGCCACAAGCATACAAACAATCAAAGCCAAGGAATAGCTAAAGATCAAAAGCAAGAAGAGATAAGGAAGGATGAAAGCCAAGAACTTAAACAAGACCAGAGCCAAGATGTCACTAAGGAGCTTAGTCCAGAGCTTTCAAAAGATCAAATTAAAGAAGGTTTACAAGTTGAAAGCCAAAAACTCTCAACAGATAATAGCCTAGAGCTCCCTAAGGAGGAAAGCCAAAAGCTCCCCAAGTATGAAAGCCAAGAATCTTTGAAGGATCAAAGTCAAGTAGTTGTGCAGGATCAGAGCCCAGATGCATTTAAAAGAAATAGCCGAAATGATCAGAGCCAAGATATGTTGCAGGTTAAATGCCATGAACTCCCTAAAGATAATAGCATAGAACTCGCTATGAATCAGTACCAAGAGCTCTCCAAGGATGAAAGCCAAAACATCTCTAAGGATAAGGGCCAAGAGCTTTTACTGAATAATGAAAAAGAAAACAAGGATAATGATGTTGAACAAAGTAATGTGGAAATGTGGAAACAAAACACCATGCACTTGGAGGAACAGGAGAATAGAAAAATGCAGTTACTAGAAAAAAGATCTACTGAATTACCAGAAGAAACTGAGATATCTGAAAAAATGCTTAAAACTAAAATTCAAGAAGCAGCTCATCAATTTAAAGAGAGCTTAGAGAAAATTGCAAATGATAAGAATAAGGAAAATCTTGAGAAAGAGGTGAACTGTGATATCAGTGTCACAGAGAACAAGATAACTCAAGTGAGTGAGAATTTGGAATCAAAGGCTGACGCACCCTCTCTCCCCAAAACAAATATAGGCAATATAGTTGAGAACAAATCCAATATCACCCCTGGCCACGATGTAATAACCTCTGTTCCTTGTTCTATCCAAGAAAAATCTGCCTGTACATCTAAGACGCAGGTTAGCAAAATTGAATCTTCCAAGAAAGTGCTTCTCCCACATTGTCAGGAAAATAATAAAGAAATAGATTTACTTAAATGTCAGAAGGTTTATGCTAAGAAGAAGGCTGAAGTGCCCAGTCCCAAAGATAAAGATGATGAAGACATGACTAAAAAGACCACGTCTAAAGGTCCTGGATGTGTTGCTTGTGAATATCTTGAGAATGAAGTGAACTGTGAATGTGATATCAGTGTCACAGAGAACAAGATAACTCAAGTGAGTGAGAATTTGGAAACAAAGGCTGACGCACCCTCTCTCCCCAAAACAAATACAAGCACTACTGTTGAAAAGAAATCCAATATCATCCCTGGCCACGATGTAATAACCTCTGTTCCTTGTTCTATCCAAGAAAAATCTGCCTGTACATCTAAGGTGGAGGTTAGCAAAATTGAATCTTCCAAGAAAGAGAAAACTTTTGATGAAAATAGTTCAGGGAAATCAGATGTTGACAAACTAAAGAACCAACTGAAAACCTCTAAAGAATTGAACAGCATGCTTCTCACACGTTGTCAGGAAAACAAAAAAGAAATAGATTTACTTAAATGTCAGAAGGTTAATGTTAAGAACAAGGCTGAAGTGCCCAGTCTCAAAGATAAAGATGATGAAGACATGACTAAAAAGACCACATCTAAAGGTCTTGGATGTGTTGCTTGTGATGACTGCCTCAAGACATTTAAAGAAGACTTTGAAACCTTTAAATCAAAGCACATCTCTGCTTGGGACTTTAAATCAGTATGTAAGAAGGATATAATCGATGTCAACACAAAGAATACCAAATTATCAAAACGTGACTTTGAAATAAGATTACAGGAGTTTGAGGAGGACATCATGGATGTAGTTGACTGTAAGGGTGATAATACTGTCAATATGCTCATTAAATTAGGCAATTGGTCAAAGGTGAAATTTGACAACATGGAAGAGAAAGTTTCTGAAAATAAAAATGTTGTTAAGACTGAAATATCAGCTTTAGAACACATAATAGTTGAGAAAATAAGCACCAAACTTGAAACATCGATACCAATAATGTTGAAAGATATAATAGGAACAGACAAAGTGAGAGATGAAGTGGATTCTGTTGAGAGAAGATTAGAAATGGAGAACTTCATGAAGGATGTTACAAGATTGAGGAATAAGGAGATAAAGGATATAGAGAATTGTAAAAGTCAAATGGAGAAAACTCTAGAGGAAATGTTAAAAATGAGAGATAATGAAATAGAAGAGACAAAGAAGCTAAAAGAAGATATTCTCAGAAACAGAATTGAGGAGAAGGATGAAATGAGACGCTTCAGAGAGGATATGATCAGAAAGAGAAATGAGGAGAAGATGGAAATGGAGAAATTGACCAAAGAATTGATCAGAAACAGAAATGAAGAGACTGAGTTAATGAAGAATTTCAAAGAGAACTTGATAAGACAGAGAAATGAGGAGCATGAGGAAATGAAGATCTTCAGAAAGGAATTGATCAAACAGAGAGATGAGGAAAAGCAGGAAATGGTCAAATTGATTGAGGAAGTTACAGGAAGGAAAGAAAAATATAATAGAATGGAGGAAGAGGAGAAAGAGATACAGAATCAGGAATCAGATAAGGGCATCAAACAGAATGATAGCAAAGTACACAAATTGGAAGAAGAGTTAAACACCAAGATTGAACACTTGGAAAACAGAATTGATGAAGTACTGAATGTGGCAGTAATGAATGGAAAAACTTTACAGTCTAATGAGCAATGTTTAAAACAGAAGATAGAGACTGAAGTCAGTCAGAGATTTATCCTGGAGAAGATTGACGACCTGAAACTGAGAAGGACGGAAGATATGCTGGATGTGAAGAAAATCACTGATGACATGAAGAACCAAATGACGCAGAACAAGCTTGAGTTGAACAACATCTTGATGGAGGACCGGGTTGATATGAAGGAGAGAATCAAAGACCTCAAACATGAGATGAAGGAGATAAAGAGCGAGTTGAAGGAGAAGATGAGGGAGGACAAGGTTGATACTATCAGGAACCTGGAAAATGTGGCAGAACATTTGAAACTGTTTTCTCAGACGGAATTCTCTCATCAGTTTGCCTCCTGTAAGACGGCCAACTATGCTGTACTGAAGAAGATCAGCACAGAAATTGATCAGATTAAGGAGACTTTTGGGTCTTTCAGGTAAAGAACATCTCTTTCTTTCAATTATTTTACTTGTTGTTGTTGTTGAAATCGCTATTTTTGTAAATTGCAAAGTAATTCGGCTTTTATAAATATAATGTGGTTATTTTTCCTTCTTCATTTTATTGATTATATTACCGCAATTTAATTTTTCATTTAAAAAGTAATAATTAATCCCAAATTGCAGATCATTTACTCCAAAACCTTAACTATACCTTCTAACATTTATTTGATATTCCAGCGGTATCGCCTCAGATATGAGTGATAAAGATGAAGAACTGAAGGATAATCCAGATGTAGATACTGGATTTTCTAGTCCTCATCAAGATGTAGATACTGGATTCTCTAGTCCTCCTATCCAGGTGTTGAGGTTTTACCAAGATTTGATCGCAAGGCTGTATGAAGTCTAAATTTTCATATATGTCAGTAAGGATTCTACATCATGCCCTCTTCAGAATCATAGAAGGTTGTTTAGTAAAGTTGCTTACTCCCTCATGCACTCCAATGTACGGAATATGGCATCTAAGCAATGGACAGGGATAGGCGTAAACGACGTCTCTGATCTTTAATCTTGACTCTATAATCAGTGACTTTATTTACGAATTTCATTGTCTATTGCATAGGAGTCGACATTTTCTGTAAATTGGAGCGCATCGAGAATAAGCAACCTTACAAACAACCTTGGTATCATATTTGAATTATTTATGTTGAAAAATAGACGACAAAGTTAATTTCCTAATAGAGAAAAGTTTAAAAGAAATCTATGTTATCGCTAAGGAACAGGGTTGGCGTCTGAAAACTTACTTACAACACTTAAAGGTGGGCTTGGCCTTTTTTGGTTAGTCTGTAATTGTATTATTTTTTAAAGACTCTATGTACTTAGGAAGTGGTGGAAAGTGAAGATAGAAGAATGAACTACCCTTTAAACTCTACTAGGTGTGGTTAAACATTATTTTTGGTTTTATTTTTATTTAACAGACAGTCTTGTCTAAGTTATTGCGGTGACCCTCCTGATTTACTCTGGCAGTTTGTAAACCTGTAGCTGTGCAAACATGATGAAGATATCATTGTTTCTCTATCTGAAAACTGACTTATTTTTAATTGCGTGTTCTCTGTATGATTGACCTGCGGTTTCTTGCTGGGAACATAAAGTATTCCTTTTAACATAACAACAGTAAAAAGTTTGACAAAATATATGTTTTTTATAGATAGAAAAACTAGATCGTGATATCTCAGATTAAAAGCTTTTTAAAGAGTGCCGTTTTCAATCGGGCAAGGAAATCTTTAAATGGAGGGTCAATTCATATTATGTCAACTCGACAGTTTCACTGAAGATGTCTGATCGTGTTAATATTTTTAGTGTTTTCCCCGCCTTCATTCAACCTTCTTCTCCGGTTCTTTCTGCCATTCAACCTCAAAACGGACGCAGTGTTACTGACTGTCACGTGAACAAATCTCAAACCGGGTTCACGTCACAGCCACGAGGCCAGTCTTGGATACCTGGGCAGTTCATCCGTCATCCTGGACCCTATTATTCATATTATCCATATCCGCAGCAGTTCTTGGGTTAAATACCTGTAACAGATAGAATGGCTATATTCATAATGTTAACACTAGATAATTTCAACACTTAAGTAAAGTAACTCGCCTTAAACTGTTTATTTTCTAATCCCTGTATTTTCGGAACCTGTCTGTATCAAAGTTATAAGGATTAGAAAATTATAAGTTTGAGACGAGTATTTAGTTACTTTTTTATTGATATTACAAATTGTAATATTTGCAATTTTTACGCTATTTCTAGATCTACGATGTAATTAAAATCTTAAAGTTTACTACATGGAACATTTACAATCCAAGAAGTAATTTCGGAAACCGGATTTACCCAACAAAAAGTTTTTTGTCGATTGATCTCAGAATCAGTATTTTTTGCATTTGCTGCTTTTTTCACGATTTCCTTTTGCTCTTTAAGTGTTAGATGCCACCAAAAATATATATTTTGGCCAATAAAGTCAATTTAACTGTTGAAATTTCTGATGTGATTTGTTATGTTCATAATTCTTCAGTTGCAAGAAAATTCTGCTGTATCAGTTAACATTTCTTGTGTAATTTTGTTCATTTTTTTGTTTCAGATTTGAATTTTTTTCTCTGTTCTTTGAACACAAGAAAATTTTGTAGATTTTTGTTCACACGTTCATACTAGTTCTGGCATGGTAAGATACATTCTCGTCACAACATACAAATAATATTCATCAGAAAAATACTGACCAAAAATTTAAGTTTTTCTTTACTTTATTCCATTTCATATCTAGGAAAGACATATTCTTTTTTTTCTGTAAACCTGAAGAATTCAACTATTTGAAAATGCTTATGAACACATAGAATTAAAATACTCATTTTCTTGTAAACCTGCAGAATTGCAGCATATATTCTACACGTACAGGGTGTCCCACGAAACATGAAAATAGGAAGACGACTTGAAAAAAAGCAAAATTGTCTAAATCTGAACGAAATTCTTCATATCTCGGGCAATATTGAAAGCACAAAAAAGGCAGATCACATTTTGGAAATGGCAGGACAAGGGAAATTTTGTGTTTCTTGTTATGAAAATTATTGTTATCACAGATTTTTCAAGCACAAAAATACATTTTGTTACTTTTAAACCATTTTTTATTTTTGTAGGCACTAGGCAGTATGCAGGGGCGTATACAGCATACTTCTTTCATACTCAGGGGGGATTATAGGATTTTTAAACTTGACTTAACTTTAACATCATAGTTTTTAGAATAAGGGGCTCGCCCACCCCCCATGAAAAAATCCTACAGTCACCCCTGAGTATGGTAGTAGTACGCTGACAATTCGGTGAGAAAGTCTAAGATGTAGTATGTTGAATTCGGTGACATTTTTTCCGATATAGTATATTGATATCGGTGTATACCTCTCCGATATCGAATGTAGATTTTGGTGAAGAAGTCATCGCTGTAGTATATACTCCAAAGCACCAATGTCGAAGTGTAGATTTTGGAGTTCATTTGTGCGCTGTCGCATGTACGATTTCGTATATACGACAGATCTGGGTGTGATCCTTTTACTATACCGCCAAGACCGACATCGAACCAGGTGGTCGGAGCTCCGCCCAACTCCAGCGAAGCTTGTCGTAGAACGAGGCGGTATAACCGCCGTCGGTCTTTATGTTAGCTGGGTGGGTTTGCACTTCTGAGCCTGGATCTTCCCAACTGAACGGACGTATTTAAGACGTACTATGTATGTCCCCGCACAGTGTTTGTCCGCTATAGATGTCACCCAAAGTAAATAATCTAATTTTACAATGATTTCTATTTGTTTTTGCCGAGAGGGGTCAATTTTCACTGAATAATTAAATACGTCCATATGTTTGCAAGAAGTAAGGATGGCACGATTCGGACTCTGCAGTGAAAATCAGGGGTCCAAATGAAAGCTTGGTTTCTCCCATGTTGTGGGCCAGGATCTTCGCTAAAACTTCAATGATGATAAATTCTTTAGTGATTCATTCTCAACGACATCCTTAAAACCTTTGTGTGATTAATGATGAAGGAGGTATTCTTAATTTTACAGCTATGAAATGATTTATCATCTCTCTATCAAGTGACTCGTGAATATGCTGGTGTCGTATCGTTTGCACTAATGATTGATCGGACTAACGTACATTCGCACTAACGTTCAGTCGGACTAACGTTTTATTTGAGGGCTAGGTTAGGTTAAGACAATTTATGGGCCGAGCGCTGCAGCTAGGGGGCCTAGCGCCGCGGCTAGGACAGGCTAGAGGGTCGGGCCCTGCGGCCACAAGTGTTACTGATCAACTGACTTTAGTGCAAAAGTACGTTAGTTCATTCGGACACTAGTGCAAACGATATAGCATCTATATGCTGCAAGAATCAGCGCGTGTTAATCTAGAAAAACGAAAATATCTGACTCATTGCAAGTCAGAAGGTTTTAAATCGGACATGTCGCCCTTTTTAATCGGCTGGGTTACTTGAAATTTTTAAACAATTGGTCATAAATTTTTATTAATTCCATTCTTATTATTTGAAAAACTCCAATTGAAGTACGAGACGCGTTAAAACCTTGGATGATCATTTTAGTCAAGTTTTATAAGAGACTGGGAAGGAGTTTTAGTGGCGGATTTTGAATTTTGATGAGCCAGTTGTGAGCCATGATAAGTTAGGAGCTGCTGCCATAGCAGTGTTGATCAGGAGTCACTGCTCGAGCGGATCCTATCCACCTGTGGGACTGAGTCCTATTAGCTGTAAAAACTATAATTGATCAAAGCGCTTTATTTTCCCCAAAATTAGTCTTATTGAAAAGGACTGTTAAAATTTCAAGTGACGTTTTATTTAAAGAGGGACAATGGAATACATAAGTCTAAACAGACAATGTATAAAACATAACAACATTATACTTTATTGTAGGAAAACTTATCGGACAGTTTAGAGGTGGGAGACGTTGCTTACTCAGTACAAGGAATATTCAGTATACACAAAGAATTAGTATAAGGAATATTATACAGTATACACAAAGAATTAGTATAAGGAATATTATACAGTATACAAAAGAATTAGTACAAGGAATATTATACAGTTGTTAAAATAAATTCGAAATATAAGGAAGACGATTTTTCCGATTCAAATGCCGACGTTGATTCTCAATGTTTGTGTACACAGGAAGCAAGCACACCACATGTGTCAAATCCCCGCTCACCTTAGATCCCCGCTTCAACCGGCAGTCAGTTACTAACACTCATATTCACAACTCCATCTCTACCCTGGCTCCTCCNCCCCGATTTACAGTTTGACGAATTGTGTGTATATTCCTATATTCAGAACGTGTAGACCTGAAGACACTAAGTATAGAGATGGTTAGGTTGAAGACCACTCAGGAGAACATGATGAAGGAGATGGACGGGTTGAGGATGGAGGTGAGCAGGATGAACGAGATCAAGATGAACCTGTTCAAATTGGAAAAGGAGATGACACAGAAGGAGGAACTCTATCAGGAAATAAAGGTATTTTGACATCACAATCACTGGTAACAATTTTAGCTTTGAAATCCTCGAACTTCATAAAACTAAAATTTTCGTGGGTTTTCTGCTCACATTGATAGATTTCAAAAAGTTTTCTTTGCTAAATTTTTCAATTTCGACAAACCATAAATCCATTAGTTACAACAAAAAATGTGGGCCCGAATGGTTCATTGCAGTGCATTGGCTTGAAAAATACAAACATTAAAAGTGGGATTTAACTTTTAAATTCATGTTACTTCAAAAAAATTTTTGTTATAGAACATTCAATTGACAATAAGTTGCTAATATATCGACTTAATTATAGATAAGTTGGTATAAAAATATTTCCTTTATCTGGGAAATTAAAATGAATTTGTTTGTGTGTAAAAAGATTCTTGTGAAAAGTATTTTTCTTTTATTATGTTATGTAAAGGATGCATGTCATAGCTAGTATAAGGCGGAATAAAATGTCGTCTTTGTTTTATCTTTAGTATATGAATGAAGCTAACGTTGTTATGATGTTATAATGATTATGCTTGATATAAAGCGTTAAATATGTTGTCTCTAGCTAAAATAAGACTTAAGAAGACAATTTTCATCCTGCTCTTTACTGGTTATAACTGAACATTTTCAAGGAATGTGTTTTGACCTTGTTGGAGCACTGGGAGAACTTGACCTCATTCTTCATGGACAAAATTCAGGTCAAAACTAGACAATTTACTCCGAAAATCTAGATCAAAACTAAACAACTAACTCCAAAAATTCAGTTCTCAACTAAAAAATATAATACAAAATTCAGGTTAAAACTAGACAACTAACTCTAAAATTTAGGTCAAAACTATACATTGACAACTTACCCCAAAACTCAGGTCAAATTTAGACAACTAACTATAAAATTCAGGTCAAAACTAGACAACTAACTTTAAAAAGTCAGGTCTAAACTAGACAACTAACTTCAAAAATTCAGGTCAAAACTAAACTACTAACTTAAAAATTCAGGTCAAAACTTGACTACTAACTTTAAAATACAGGTCAAAACTAGACAACTAACTCCAAAATCAGGTCAAAACTAGACAACTACATTAAAAAATTCAGGTCAAAGTTAGACAACTAACTCTAAAATAGGTCTAAACTAGACAACTAACTTTAAAATTCAGGTCAAAACTAGAGAACCAACTTCAAAATTCAGGTCAAAACTAGACAACTAACTTCTAAATTCAGGTCAAAACTAGACAACTAACTTCTAAATTCAGGTCAAAACTAGACAACTAACTTCTAAATTCAGGTCAAAACTAGAGAACTACCTCTAAAATTCAGGTGAAAACTAAACAACTAACTCCAAAATTCAGATCAAAACTAGACAACTAACTCTAAAATTCAGGTCAATACTAGAGAACTACCTCTAAAATTCAGGTCAAAACTAGACAACTAACTTTAAAATTCAGGTCAAAACTAGAGAACTAACTCCTGTAACATTTAATCCTTTGATATAGTTACAATACCAGACATAAATCCTAGGGAAATCAAGATCAATCCTTGGCCTCATCTTTGAGGGTTAATACAAGACTTCACTTTCATTCCCAGTACCAATTCATAATTTACCCAAACCTCACATCTTTTGTATAATATCTATCTCTAAAGATCTTGAATAAGTGGGTTTATCAATCTACATTTTATTGGTAAAAATATATCTCTTAAAATCTATTTATATTAAACCATATTCCATATATCTGTAGAGTCCCTCAGCAGTAAGACAAGTCTCCACTAGCTCTTAAATAGGAAGAGTCCCTCAGCGGTAAAGCAAGTCTCCACTAGCTCTTATGTAGGAAGAGTCTCTCAGCGGTAAAGCAAGTCTCCACTAACTCTTATATAGGAAGAGTCCCTCAGCGGTAAAGCAAGTCTCCACTAGCTCTTATGTAGGAAGAGTCTCTCAGCAGTAAAGCAAGTCTCCACTAACTTTTATATAGGAAGAGTCTCTCAGCAGTAAAGCAAGTCTCCACTAACTCCTATATAGGAAGAGTCCCTCAGTAGTTCATCTGAGCCTCTGTTCCCTGCTGGGCTAGATGTGGTCTCAGCTAATCCTTCTTTAGATAATATAACTGGTGATCTCCTGATCAATACTAGCTATATAAATCTGCTATAGACCTATGACCTTCTCCTCTGATACTTGTAACTGGTGACTTATGATCATCCTAGTTCTCTGTCAATCTGCTGTAGATCTATGATTTCATACTTGCAATTCTCCTGTGGTTCATATAGCTGGTGATCTTTGTGATCCATCCTAGCTCTCTATCAATCTACTCTGGATCTCTAGTCTCCACAGTATCTGCAACTTCCACAGTATCTGCAGTATCCTCCATATCTGCAGTGTCCACAATATCAGCAGTATCCTCAATATCTGCAGTATCCACAGTATCTGCAGCATCCCTAATATTTGCAGTATCCACAGTATCTGCAGTATCCTCCATATCTGCAGTATCCTCCATATCTGCAGTGTCTACAATATCTGCAGTATCCACATTACCTGTAGTCTGCTCTGCATCTCTACAGTCTGCTCTATATCTCCGTGATCTGTAGTCTGCTCTGCATCTCTACAGTCTGCTCTATATCTCCGTGATATGTAGGATGCTCTGCATCTCTGTTGATCTCCCATCTACTTGATATCTCCTTGATCTGTAGGATGCTCTGCATCTTGGTTGATCTCCCATCTACTTGATATCTCCTTGATTTGTAGAATGCTCTGCATCTCGGTTTATCTCCCATCTACTTGATATCTCTTTGATCTGTAGGATGCTCTGCATCTCGGTTGATCTTCCATCTACTTGATATCTCCTTGATCTGTAGGATGCTCTGCATCTCGGTTGATCTCCCATCTACTTGATATCTCTTTGATCTGTAGAATGCTCTGCCTCTCGGTTGATCTTCCATCTACTTGATATCTCCTTGATCTGTAGGATGCTCTGCATCTCAGTTGATCTCCCATCTACTTGATATCTCCTTGATCTGTAGGATGCTTTACATCTCGGTTGATCTTCCATCTACTTAATATCTCCTTGATCTGTAGGATTCATTGGCCTGTTTTATCTTTATAACCATAGAAACACCTGGAATATTAGAGGGTGTAGGGAGTTGAACCAGCTGTATAGAGGTGGAACTACATTGCTCTGATTCTATTATCCATTCTATAGTTCCAGCAATCCTCGGAGTCTCCAGTGTTTCTAACCATATAAACACCTGGGATATTAGAGTGTGTAGGTAGTTGAACTAGCTGTGTTGAGGTGGAACCACATCTCTCTGATTCTCTTGTCTGTTCTACAGCTCAAGTGATCCTCTGAGTCTCCAGTGTTTTTAACCATAGAAACACCAGGAATATTAGAGTGTGTAGATAGTTGAACTAGCTGTGTTGAGGTGGAACCATATATCTCTGATTCTACTGTAAACCTGAGATATCTATCTCATCAATGGTTTATTCCTCTGATCTGTTGTAACCTGAGATATCTGTCTCATCAATGGTTTATTGTATTCCTGAAGATATGATCATGTAAGATTTAATCATGTAAGTCCACATGCTGTAAGCCTTCTGAGAGCTGTCCATGAAGTGCCTGTCCCATAGCCTTTGGTTGAACAAACGGAGCTCATACGTCTGTTCGGTTCAAAGGTCTATGGTGCACTGTTGAATCTTAATGAATCAGTTCAGGTTAACTACTCCGCATTCATTAAAAGAAACAAAGAGATAAAGGTGTGAGGCTGGGGTAGGGTTTTAGCATGAGTCACCTATACTTTAAATATTACACTCCAAAATTCAGGTCAAAGCATAACAACTATAAATCCAAAATTCAGGTCAGAACATAACAACTAACTCCAAAATTCAGGTGTAAACATGCAGTATCTTGCTCCAAAATTGCAGGACTTAATTAAAAATCTATCTCTTAAACCAATCTAAAGCTAAGATCAAAACTAATTTTATTAGCAGAACATAAACGACCCTCGGCAATAATAGTTTTCTCAGGTTGCTGCGAAGCTCCACAAGGAGGAGAGTAAGACAGAGATGTCGATGAAGACGGATAGTTTGATGCATCTCATGGAGATCAAGATCCAGGAAATTAACAAGAATTTAGTTGAGCTCCTTGAAACCAGGATTAAGTCTAGAAACCAGGATCTTTACCAGGAATTTAAAAAATCAGAATTCAATATGAGGTAAAGTTATAGAACATTATAAAATTATCTGTAAAAGCTTGTTACTGTTAAAAGAACCCTTTAAACCTTTATCTGATCATTATTATGGAAGATATCATGGTTTTTAATCCTGAACAAGTGTTTAAATTAGTTTATTTTCTGTTATTTTATCTCATTTATTCTTTATCAGATAAAGCTTTTAAGGGAACTTTAGTGAATAGGACAAACATATAAATAAAGGTTAGTTTATAGAGGACGTGAAAACACATAAAGTACTTCCAGTATATATATTTCTTATAACTTATTACTAGAGGGTTCAGAACTTGAGTCAATATCGATATCACATGTGTAGATGTTTTTCAGTACAATGCCCCGTATCCTTTCTATCTCATTCTGTTGAATCTTGTGGGATTTGTTTAATGCGGCCAGGCATTGTCTTCCACAAGTTTAAGGCGCGAGTTCTGAAGAATTCAAGATATTTTAGAATTTTAAAACATTAAATATTTTTCTTGTAAAAAACTCTAGAAGTTATCTATTTTGGTAGATGTGAGTTGGGTAGAATGCACAATATTATTAACAACTTGTCACACTCTGCCGCAATTCAGGTAATATATGTCAGTTTCAGGTCAATTTCAGGTCAGTTTTAGGTAAATTTCAGGTCAGTTTTAGGTCAGTTTTAGGTCAGTTTTAGGTCAATTTCAGGTCAGTTTTAGGTCAATTTCAGGTCAGTTTTAGGTCAATTTCAGGTCAGTTTTAGGTCAATTTCAGGTCAGTTTCAGGTCAATTTCAGGTCAGTTTCAGGTCAATTTCAGGTCAGTTTCAGGTCAATTTCAGGTCAGTTTTAGGTCAGTTTTAGGTCAGTTTTAGATCAATTTCAGGTAAATTTCAGGTCAATTACATGTCAGTCTCAGGTCAGTTTCAGGTCACTTTGAGGTCAATTTCATGTTAAATTCATTTCAGTTTCATGCCAGTCTGATTCAATTTCATTTCAGTTTGAGGTCAATTTCAGCTCAATTTGCAAGGTCAATTTCAGGTCAATTTGCAAGGTCAATTTCATATCGATTTCATGTCATTTTCATGTCAACTTCATGTCAACTTCATGTCAACTTCATGTCAACTTCATGCCAACTTCATGTCAACTTCATGTGAATTTCATGCGAATTTCATGTGAATTTCATGTCAGTTTGAGGTCAATTTCATGTCAGTTTCTTGTCAGTTTCTTGTCAGTTTCTTGTCAGTTTCTTGTCAGTTTCTTGTCAGTTTCATGTCAGTTTGATTTAATTTTATGTCCATTTCATGTCAGTTTGAGGTCAATAATTGTCAATTTCAGGTCAATTTTAAGTCAATTTTATTTCAATTTCATGTCAACTTCATGTCGATTTCATTTCAATTTCATGTCAATTTCATGTAAGTTTGAGGTCAATTTCATGTCCATTTCAGGTCAATTCCAGGTCAATTTCAGGTTAAATTCCAAGTTGAAGATCAAAAATCAATTTTTTCCCCGGAGGCGGAGGTGGGGGGGGGGGAATTCATGAGAATATGGACAGGGACACCTGTAAAAATTCTTCATTGAAATGTGGATACATTTTTGAAAATAATTATTTTTTTTTGGTTTAGGCCTCTGGAAATATTAAGCATCCTGGTTTAAACTACTGGATGCCATGCCATTGGAGACAGCAAACTCACGTACCAGAGACAAAAATAAAGGTATGGGAGGGGAAGGGAGAGGTGAAAAACATACAGTGAGACCCATAAAGCTGTGGAATAGGAAGACGACAGGTTGACTCCAATTATTGTTTTAAAAATTGCAAGAAACATCAAACACTGCAACTGGGCAGTCTTCAGACCCATTTCACTTTATAAGTTGATTTTAAAATTCCTGAGTCCGAAGTAAACGAATTTGAGCCGCATCTCAAATCCGCGAAAAACCAGTTTCAATTGAGCTCCGGTTTAAATCTTGAAACATTAAATACGATTTTAAGTGGAACCCCAACAATATTTGAGCCACGCCTCAAATTTAAGCCGTGGCTCAAATTCTTTAAATTCGGCCTCTGGTAAACCTGTTTGCATTATTACAATATCAAATACTAACAAGATTTTTAAATGTCGTCTTCCTATTCCAGTTTGATAGGTTTAGCTGTAATGTAAATCTTTATCCCTGGTGGTTATTTCTACCTTTAGTAAACTTATGTACTGTACAATGCACAGAGTTGCAGGTCCAAATAACAACGGTACACTCTTCATACCTTTGTTTGATTATTATGCATGGATCAATGAGATATTTTTTAAAAAAGGGACTTAAGGAATTATGGACATTGTTGGAACCTAAAGTTTTCAACGACGATATTGCTCCTCAGATATATGGTTAAAGGAACAGTTATGAATCGGAAATGCCAATCTACAAATAAATTACGTATAATATTCCCTTTA
The DNA here is from genome assembly GCF_000591075.1 of Eurytemora carolleeae. Lineage (NCBI taxonomy): Eukaryota > Metazoa > Arthropoda > Copepoda > Calanoida > Temoridae > Eurytemora > Eurytemora carolleeae. The sequence goes on along the minus strand of NW_019397918.1, from coordinate 5,835 downwards.
ATTTCAATATTTTTTGTACTATGTGCAGGAGGTTGAAGTACCCCAGGAGGATGCTAGGAAACAGGAACTCGAGAACATCCAGCAGGAGGGTTCCAGCAAACAGGAGGGTTATGTGGAACAGGAGACCAAGGAATCCAGGGATTTCTCAGTTTATATCAGCAAAAGAAACAAAAGTTTGAGTGAGAGCTGCTCTTTGAATGTTGCTGCTCCAATCTTCATTCCTAATACAGCTAATATATCTGCTAACAGTTCGGTTAACATATCTGCTAATGTATCTTCTGCCATATCTGCCAACGCATCTACTAACAGTTCGGTTAACACATCTGCTGCATTTGCCGACATATCTTCCGACTTATCTGCTGCTGACATATCTGCTACAAACACATTTGATGAGATACAAAAGGACAATACTTACAACGCAGATCAAAGGTATGAACTTTAATATTTTGAATTTTGAATTTAAAATCAAGAACATTTTGCAATAAAATAATGTTGTCAAATTGTGTATTGAATAAGACACTTACAGGGTTACATTTTAAATATATGAACTTAAAGAAAATATTTTTCATTTACTTTTCAAACAACAGTCATAACTTTCTAAATTTTAGCAAGCTGCACAGAGCATACCCAATGCATATACCTCAAATTGGTGTCTTCAGAAATATTCCGTCCATTTTTTCAAATGTTTAAACGTGTAAAAATTGAACCATGATGAGATCTTTAGTACCAGCTGTATTTGAAAAAGTTTGCCATCAAAAGTAAATTGAATAATATTACTTAATGTGTTTTTATAATGTACAAGGCTTCCGGGGGCGCATCTTCGATTTTAACTCAATTGTTTCTCTTTTGTCAATTTTTGTTCTTCAAGCATACAAGCAAAGTTTATATTTAGACAACGTGGAAAAGATTCCAAACTCTTACTTTAGAATAAGAATGGAGTTGTTTAGTAGGTGGTAGAATGGAATTATTGAGAAAACTTGACATGCTTTAGAACATTGCTATCTCCCCTGAGACTGAGATGGCATTATGACGACTATAATGAAGATGATGAATTGAAAGATGATCATGAAGTGGAAGATGATCATGAAGTAGAAGATTCTGAAGAGTATGAGTCTGATAGAGAAGAAGTTGATGACTTTCCAGAACTTTCCTCTAATTTATCCAGTCAACTTTCACACCAGACAGAGTCAAAGGAAGGTTTCTATGTTTTTTTTGAAAACTATTTCTTACAGCGCTAATCATATAGGAAAATAAAAATTTCAACAGAATGAATTTAGGGATAAAAAATTCATCCCCCTCTAAAGCCTTCAAAATTGATCACCTCCGCACCCCTATCTCCCAGGGACGGGGGAATAATTCTTTTTAAATATATACCCCATGCCCCTAAGGTTCAAGATACATCTGCAGTGAACCAACCAGGCATCATTCATCGTTATCAACTTCCTAACACACCAGTGTTCCAGTTTCCCAACAGTCATATGCCGCCTGGATTTCACACTCCTATCCTGCCCAGTTTTCAAGCTATCAACATGCACGGCATGCATGTACCTAACATGCAAGGTTAGCAAGTTTTTTTTAAATTGGTATTAAAAATTTGTATGATTATTTTTCATAGTAAGGTAAGTTCCAAAACTGCTTCTTTTTCTAAGAACATGTAAATAATTTAAAAAAAAAAAATAAAAATGTTAAATATTTTATAAAATGGCATAAAATGATTTAAAAAAAGAATTCATGCTTTAAGGTGTCTCTCCTGAAGCCCACCATCTCGCCAATCTTCAGATGCAAGGATATCCATTCTTCTTCAATCCTCTACGACATTTTCAATAATTTAGACATTTATGAACAAAGTGGTTATATACAGATTTCAGATGCAAGGATATCCATTCTTCTTCAATCCTCCACTACATTTTCAATATTTTAGACATTCATGATTAAAGTGGTCAACTACAGATGCAAAGATATCCATTCTTCTTCAATCCTCTACTACATTTTCTTTATTTAGACATTCGTGATTAAAGTGGTTACATACAGATGCAAGGATATCCATTCTTCTTCAATCCTCTACTACATTTCCAATATTTAGACATTTATGATTAAAGGGATATGGAAGCCTGGATGTCAATTCTTATTTTGACCTCGACCACATTTTTCTCAACTAATTAAATTAAAATGAATATGATAGCTTCATAGAAAGGATGAAGAAATAGTTCCATCAATATTGTAACTTTTTTATGTGCCCGAAACTCTAAATTATGGTGGTGAATTGTGATAAAATATAGCACTTCAGAATGTTTTTAGAATTTTAAGAAGTAAAAAATGTCTGTTCTTATAATTAGGATGTGTAGTTTTGTGTAAGCCAAAAATCATCTTTTAAATATTGGGAAGGAGGGGGGGGGAGTGCAATTGAATTAATATGTAACTGCCTACTGCCTAGACCGAGGGATATGTAAGATTCAAATTGCATAACCTGCTTCTACGTTAGAATGGCGTAAACAGCTGATCTTATAAAATATCTATCTATCTATCCCAGTATTAGCTATCTATCTATCAAGGTTTAAACTATCTATCTATCTAAGTATAAACTAAACTGTGCCATATCTTAGTAGTCAGCTGTACTTTCTAGCCAGCAAATCTCTTGAGCTACTATATTCTCACGCATAAAGATACAAAATTAGAAAATATATGTATCTTTTTTTTTAATTTCAGACAAAATGCTGAAGGTTGGACGTATGCTCATTGTTGTTCCAAAGAGCCAGGTGTGAAAATTATATTTATTTATCACAAACTTTAATTTAAACATTACCCAAATCATTTTTACATGGCTAATACAAATTTATTACTTTTTAATCAGATTTTTGAAAATAAAGAAACTGCAGTTCAAATGATTCTTATGTCCGATTCAAAATCCCAACGGTACAATTTAAACCTTTGTCTGATCCTCGACTTTCTTAAGATTAACATTTTTTTCATTGTGGTTTTACATAAATGACTTGAAGGTATATGTTGAAGACCCAATGAAGAAAATTGGGAGAATTCAACATTAGAATAGTATCAATATCCTCCTTATTTGTACTCATATAGAAGTAAAGGGTATCGTCGTGGGGTCTAAGGGTGAAAAAAACTTGCCTTTGTCATGTCCAATTTTTTATTTTTTCCCCCAGATTTTCAAAAATCCCCCCCTTCTTAACAATACACGCCCTAAGTAATTTATTATTGTACCTCCTGGTAAAATTCTTTTTTTAAATTTAAATTACTTTTTTCACTTTAACTTTGTGGATGTAGGCACCATTAAAATTATTTTGCCAATCAACGGTATTTTAATGTCTCCTAGCATATTTGACGTATTTATTGAATCATAAAAACATTCAAAGTCGGATAAGATTCACTAACCCAAGCTGACTTGGGGGGAGTAGCAAGGAGTGCAACCCCTGGAGCTCAACCTAACATAGCCTACAGGACATGATACATTGACTGTAGGTTGAATGATAATAATAATAATAATAATAATAATATTGTCAGGGGTATGATTGAAGCTGAACAGGTTTTCCCCTACCCTGAAGTTCTTAATGCAGATCAGAAGGAAACCCTGCAGATGTTGGTAGGTTCTCTAGCAGTATCTTCGTGTAAAAAAACAGTGAACTGCACTTTCTGGGAGAAACATAAATAAAATTCATTTTTTTTTCGAATGTTCTTTTATTGCTTAAATTGGCAGATTTTATGAAAGAACATCATTAAACTCCAGTAATATGTTATACCTTTTGCAATAATATAGCTAACTTGACACCTACATTCTTTCAATTTATATTTGTTAGGCTTTTTTGGTCACAACCGAACATTCTGACAAACCTTAAGTCTTGAAAATGATATTGATGAAGGAAAAAAAGTGTTAAGCATTTTTCTAGTTCCTTATCGTTGAAAAAATAGAGGTGCAAAGTTAGGACCATTTAGCTAATAAAGCTCTTTGCTCATATATATTATATGTTTCAGTTTTTTAAACTTCACATTTAATTATATACTATCTGAAGGGGGAAAAAATGTAAAAAAGGTTTTTAAAAAAATGTTTAGGGAAAAAAATAATTATTTTTTTAGCCTATAACACTCCTCGGAAACCCATGAGTGTCCTCTAAAAAATTTCAGCAAAATCGGTCCTTCCGTTTGGCCGGCTATACGCAATATATATACATGAATGTCTTGTTTTTTTATATAGATAAAAATGTCAGCTATAGCTGGCCAAAAGGCTGGACCGAATGGGCTGGAATTTTTTCAGGAAACCCATGGTAACATAGACAAAATTTTTTTTTTAAATCGACTAAAAAAAAAAAAATTTATTTTTTTTAATTCCACGGCCCACGCCGGGTACTCTAACTGGTGTTTATTTTTACAAAAGTTATTAAAAATTACTGGAGTTTGTTGATGTTCTTTGCAGGCGAGGAAGTAGACTTGGAGAACATCTTCTCTTAGAGGAACATAAAGTTGTTTTCTAATTATTTAATGTTTCCTTCAGGTTCCACTGGCCGAGAGAGTTATGGGAGAACAGAATGATCCGATAAAGAACGACGAACTAGAAAGAGTTCCAGAAGATACTATTCAAAACCTTAGGTTAGTGTCAAATATAGGAATTAAAGGGACTGTACGCTTATTTCAAGTGATCCTTTATGAAAAAAATGACAATGCCCGATTCACAAGGGTACCCTTGACACCTTTATCTGATCAATAAGGTGGAAGAATGAATGAATAAATAAATGAATAAATAAATAAATTAATATAAATAGACAAATAGACAAATAGACAAATAGACAAATAGACAAATAGACAAATAGACAAATACTGATTTGAATGATATGAAAATAATTCCTGTATGCTTTCCTGCAGTTGAAATGCGCAAGTCACTTTTGTAGGGAACTCAGAAGTTAAAATTATCAGTTTTCTAAGATATAAACAATAAATATTGATCAGACTAATTCATACTTGATCAGACAAATCTTTTAAGAATCGGCTTTGCCAACTTGACATGGAGGGTCAATTGAAATCACGCTTAAAGCTGCCATTTTTTCTTCGTGCACCATTTTTCTGTTAAGAAGCATCTTTAAAAACTTTGTCTTTCAGGGACCTCGGAGCTTTTGGACTCCAGGTTCCCGAGGAACTCGGAGGTGTTGGACTTACCAACACTCAGTATGCTCGGCTCACAGAGATCGTCGGAGGAAACGATCTCGGCGTCGGGATCTTTATTGGAGCTCATCAATCCATTGGATTCAAGGTAGAATCTTCATTGGAGTTTATCAGACAGTCTTATTCAGTATCGAATTCTTGAATGTCTAAAAAATTCAAACTTTTTTTACACGAGTATAGTTTTTTTTGAATTATCACTGTACCCTAAAATTAAAGCGATAGCAAGGGAAGTTTTGCTGGCCATAAATATGCTCATTCAAGGTAGAGTAGCAGAAATTGTGACAACTATGACAGATATTAGCAACATTGCTTAGTTTTGCCTGATTTCCGATTTTGTCAATTTAATTTAGCAAGAAATGAACAATAAGCAAAGGAAGGTGCAGACTTCACAAAAACTATGTTGGTATTACTTTTCTCGTTTTTAAAATCAGTCTCATTATTTTCGATCCTCTTTTAAAAATGTCACAGAAAAGGGAAATTTCTCACTGTACCCTTAATTAAAGCCATAGCATGGGAAGTTTTGTTATTGTGTTATTGTGTTATTGTGTTATTGTGTTATTGTGTTCATTAGATAAAATGATTTCAGGGAATCCTGATTGCTGGAACCCCTGAGCAGAAGGAGAAATATTTACCTAAACTTGCATCAGGTATCCCCCTCTTAAAACC
>NW_019397917.1:49038-70871 GCF_000591075.1 Eurytemora carolleeae | reverse complement strand
AAAATATGGTATAAGGTAAGGGGAAAAAACATGGTATAATTAAGTTCATATCACATAATACACCGTTTTGGCTGATAAAATAGTAATAAAACTTTCTTATCCACTTTTGTATAATACAAACGCTAAAATTCTTTTGAATTATAATGTTAGGAACGTGGTTGCTGCTTATTTGAAACCTCGCCAACTGAAATGTAATGTATGCATGTTTTTAACAGGTAAAATTAGTTTTGAACATTGTTAGTTTTATTCAAACAAATATCAATTAGGTATCAAAATGGTATCAAATAAAAATAAAATTTTGCTAAATGTACTTCATTTAGTTCTTGCATGTATAGCCTGTGTAGCTAGAAAATGTAATGTACAGTGTTTTTTTTAGTATTTCATATCAGTTGTGTAATATAGCATGATCATTTGTAATAAAATTGTTTTAGGGTTTTTTGATCTCCTAACTTTGGACAAATGAAGGTTTGTTCATTCGGACATTAGTTCAATCAATAGAGCATCCTTTAGAAATAAATAATGTGGATATTTAAATGTGATATTTTCTTCTGTCACATCTCTATCAATGTACACGTCTGAAATATCTCTAATAAACTCTATACATGACATGAGTGTACAGTGTACTTGCCCCCCATGCTCCTTTTGAAATGCATGATATAATTGATTTGAACTGAATGATCAATTTTGGTATGAAAAAATGTTAAGTGGTTTGAAAATTATTCATTCAGCCTTTAATATTGAATATTCGCGGAGAATGATAAAACTAGTGAATTAGAGGTTTTTAGGATTGGAGGATTAGAGGGTTGGAGGATTTGAGGATTTGAGGATTAGAGGAGTTGAATATGTTCTTACTCTTGCGGACGTTTATTCATTCACTATTTATCCATTTCATCTCTCTGCACACATTGGGAAAACACATATTTCTACAAGAACTATTTTGTAAACTTTCTTATCAACGGATTCTTTTTATCCGAAAGTTATAATATTTGTGGAAAGATGGGGGAAATTACTTCAGAATACGACATTTTCAAATTACTCAAACTATTTGGCAAAAAAGTTTGATTTAAAAAATAAAAAAAATCCAAGTTAAAAAATTAAGATTTCATTGATCGAACTCCGCACTCTAAAAAATATCTCAACCAACAATTTCATTTAACAGAATTTGACAAATATTGCTGCTGAGTTTAGTTTGGCTTTGGTGCTACAATATGTTTTGTTACATTAAAATTTAACATTTCTTAGAGTGCGAGGTCATTTCTTATAAATATTAAATCTGTACAAAGCGCGCGTAGCCAGGTCTCCTCGTACTTTGGTAACGTTTAGTTCCTATATGATTGAAAGCGGACCGTCCACTACTCCCGTTAAATATTCTAAACATTCCTCAAGAATTCCCCCATAAATGATTATCGGAACTAAACTTAAATCCGCCAATGGCCGAATTTAAAGAATTTGAGCGGCGGTTTAAATTTAAGCCGCGGTTTAAATATGGTTGGTTCCACTTAAAATTATATAAAATGTTTCAAGATTTAAGCCGGCGCTTAATTTAAACCGGGTTTTGGCGGATTTAAACCGCGGCTCAAATTCTTTAAATTTAAATTTTTAAAAATGCTGAAAAATAAATGTTAAAGAGATTAAAAGATTGCATTCTTTTATTGTAGTTTTAACCATTGGAATCATTGGAAAAATCTAATTAATGTGAACAGTTGTTGGGTAATAAATAATTGTTCAATGTTAGTAAAGAAATTAAGAATTTTGGTACAAGAGAAGTTTGTCACATTGTTACAAACTTGTCAAAGATGTAAATTTCCCTCTCTATATATACTCTTGTAGTTTCTAATTTGTTTGAACAAGTATGAAGTTAAGACACGTAGAGATGGACAGCGTGTTTGAAAATGAACAAAATATTTCAAAACGAACGCAATTGGTAGTGAAATATTTTTTAAAACTTTCGTTCGAACGAAATTGAAAAAACTATCGTTTTTGTAGTGAACGAACGATTTTACTGAACTACTGATCTCACTGAAGGAACAAATTTATTGAATAATCATTCAATAAGAAAACGAACTGAATAGGTGGAAAATGATGAAAACGAACAACTGAAAAAAACGAACGAAATAGGTCGCAAACAATCAATTAACGAAAAATAAATAATAAAGCTGAAAGCGCCCATCTCTAGACCTCATGTCTTCAGCTACTAGAATTAGATAAGGGAATTACAGTTGTCAATTTTGACAAGAACACGCCAATCTAATTATTGAATACAAGTTAAAAGAATGTAAACGACACACTCCATTATATAGAGTGGCATGTCCGATTCACAACTGTACTCGTAAAAGCGTTTTCTGAATTATATATCAATGTTTTTTTTTAAACGGATTATTTTCATTGATGGTTTCTCTTGTTTCAGAAGTAATTGAGAAAATATTAGAATTAAATGGTTTTCAAGTTAGAAAAAAATGATATTATCTTCAACACATAGATACATGCGGCCAGGAAAAGTGAGCTTTTATTCACTCCTCACTTTATTTTTTTTGTAGCCATAGTCAGTACATTTTGAAACTATGAAACGCTTGTTTCCTTTTAGTTTTAAGAAGTATTTGGACAAATTCTCATCGATGTTTGCGTGAGAGCTAAGTCTGGGAAGAAATTATTAGCATTGGAGTACTATTTGAAACTCCACTGGAAGTCTCGTTGGAGACCCCCAGATTCTCGTTGGAGACCCCCATATTTCGTTGACACTCTCAGATTTTCATTGGAGACCTCCATATTTTCATCGGTGACCCAAGATTTCATTGAAGACCCCCATATTTTTGTTGGAGATCCCTTATTTTGATTGGAGACCCGCATATTTGTGTTGGAGACCCCCGGATTCTTGTTGGAGACCCCCATATTTTTATTAAAGACCACCAGATTTTCATAGAAGACCTACATATTTTCATTGTACACTTCCAGATTTTCATTGGAAACCCCCATATTTTCATCGGTGACCCCTAAATTTCTCCGAAGACCCCCATATTTTTGTTGGAGGACCCCATATTTTCGTTGGAGACCCCCAGATTCTCGTCGAAGACCCCCTTATTTTAATTGGAGACCCCTGATTTTCATTAAAGACCCCAGATTTTCGTTGGAGACCCCCATTTTTTATTAGAGATCCCATATTTTTTATTAGAGACCCCATATTTTCGTTAGAGTCCCCCATATTAGGTTGTCCCCAATGAAAATCTGGGGGGTTTCAATAAAGTTGTAGGGATCTTCAGCGAAAATATAGGGTCTTCAATAAAATCTGGGGATCTCCAATGAAAATCTGGGGGTCTCAAACGAAAATATGGGATTGGGGTCTGCAATAAAAGTATGCGGGTCTCCAGTGAAAATATGGGCCCATGGGGGTCTCCAGCGAGGCGTCCATGGGGGTCTCCAATATTACGCCAATTACCTGGATTTCTTCCCAGACTCCGTGAGAGCTCGCAGTATTTGAATTTCTTTGTCCACGTCATTATTGATCAGATTAAGGTTTCCAGGCTACCATTGTGAATCGTACATAATCAATGCTTACTCTCTCATTTGGACAACTCTGTAACTGGCTGTTTATATAAAACTAAAGGTTTACTCCAAGTTAAATGAACAACGTAAGTTTTGTTAATTTTTTGAAGAAAATGAAGATTGAATATGAAGAAGTACAGAAGTATCGATATTGTATCAAACTTTGCACAAAATATTGATAGATGTATCAAACACGATAAACAAAAGTAAATTGCAAGTCAGATTGAAATCTGATACTTTTTCAATCATATTTTTTAAAACTATTGAGAAGAACAAAAGTGTTTTGAAAATTTGGTTTGGAAGCGGAAAAATTTGCTTTTCTCATACTTGTGAAGTTGTGCGCGGCGTAAAATCAAAACTTGAGGAGCTACAAAGTCACAAAGTCGTGCCAGTAAAGTTGCATAAATTTGACCGGTTTGGCCCAACCCCTGGACTATTGAACGTCATAACTTGAGTCTAACAGTCGTATTCCTATTCCACAGTTTTATGGGTCTCTCTGTATAACAATATTTCTGAACTAAGGAACAAAAACTGAGCCTTTTGTAATCATAATCCCATACTTGAGGGCTTAAAGATCTGTAGGGTGTCCCACGAAACATGACAGTTGTTGAATAGTTTTGAATGTCTTCTTCCATATACTGTATTAAGCATTGAAGACATTTTGCAGCATATTTTGTTTAAAAAAATATTTTACTTAAATATGTTTTAATTTGATATCAATTTTACTATATATTGCATTTGCATTTTGGTATCAAGCCACATAACAAATTATGGAAGAAGACTATTCATCCAGTTTTTCTTGGGACACCCTGTATGAAAAAAACTCTCTACGAAACAATCTTTAATTATTAAAAAAAACATTTAATTGAATAAACCATTAATGTTTAATCTCCCCATAGTATAGTATAGTATTTATAGTAATAAGTTGGAAAATGATTAAAGTAATTTTTCAAATAAATTATAGACGAACTTTTTTGATTTTTAAAAACAATAAATAAGAAATTACAGATCGCCTTTCCTGCGAAGTAAGCAGTCCCTTAGATAAATCTATTATTAGAAACCAGAATGTATATTTAGACCTAACAATGTTATTAAATATTTACGACTGGTTGGGCCTGGGAAACTTGACTCCTCTCTACTGTAAGAGAATAGAATAGAATAACTATTAGAAGAGAAAATAAAGTTACGTTTCTTTCTAATGCATTATTCTACTACTTTACCATTCTACTACTTTACCACTCTACTACTTTACCACTCTACTACTTTACAACTCTACTACTTCACCACTCTACTACTTTACCATTCTACTACTTTACAACTCTACTACTCTACCACCCTACTACTTTACAACTCTACTACTTTACCACTCTACTACTTTACCACTCTACTACTTTACAACTCTACTACTTCACCACCCTACTACTTTTCCACTCTACTACTTTATGAAATGTCGTCTTGACCATTTTTCAACAATCTACTACTTTAACATTCTATTACTTTAACATTATATTACTTAAACATTCTATTACTTTAACAATCTACTACTTTAACATTCTATTACTTAAACATTCTACTACTTTAACAATCTACTACTTTAACATTCTACTACTTTAACATTCTATTACTTAAACATTCTACTACTTTAACAATCTACTACTTTAACATTCTATTACTTAAACATTCTACTACTTTAACAATCTACTACTTTAACATTCTATTACTTTACCACTCTACTACTTTACCACTCTACTACTTTAACATTCTACTACTTTACCACTCAACTACTTTATGATATGTCGTCTTGACCATTTTTCAACAATCTATTACTTAAACATTCTATTACTTTAACATTATATTACTTAAACATTCTATTACTTTAACATTCTACTACTTTAACAATCTACTACTTTAACATTCTACTACTTTAACACTCTATTACTTTAACATTCTATTACTTTAAAATTCTATTACTTTAACATTCCATTACTTAAACAATCGAAGGAAAGCTTGTTAACAATGAAAATTAAAAGTCGTCTTTATTATATTGATATAATCGCCTACCACTGTACTTTAACGTTCTACTACTTTAACATTCTTCTCGTTTAACATTCTACTACTTTAAAATTCTACTCCTTTAACATTCTACTCCTTTAACATTCTACTCCTCTACCACTCTACTTCTTTAAAAATCTGCTTTCACACGACTCCTCTGCTAGACTACTACACTGCTCCTTAACCACACTATGAATCCTCTACTCCTTTAATCTCCATACCACACGACTCCTCTGCTAGACTACTACACTGCTCCTTAACCACACTATGAATCCTCTACTCCTTTAATCTCCATACCACACGACTCCTCTACTCAGCTACTACTACAGTGTTCTGTAACCATAATAATCCTCTACTCCTTTAATCTCCATACCACACGACTCCTCTACTCAGCTACTACTACAGTGTTCTGTAACCACAATAATCCTCTACTCCTATACTACTACACCTCTCCTTTCTACTCTTCTGCACGAATTATCTGCTTCTCTACTACTACACTTCTCCTTTCTACTCTTCTACACTACTAATCTACTTCTCTACTTCTACACTTCTCCTTTCTACTCTTCTACACGAATTATCTGCTTTTCTCTACTACACTTCTCCTTTCTTCTCTTTTACACTACTTAGCTATACTAGTTACTACTCTATACCCTCCTTTACTTTTCTACCAAGCTACTCCTTTACTCCTTTACCACGCTGATTCATTACTCCTAGATAGAGATACTCCTTTAATTTCTACTATACCAATACTTCACAACTCCTCTTCTCCTCTTTACCATTACTCTACATTGGACTAACCAGTGCGAGATAAATTCGATTTATTCTTTGAATTGAATCCCGATTTTTTCTTTAATTCAACTATCAACATTTTCAGCTTTCAGAGTTTTTAATCAGTATTTTTATTGTCTAATGGGACAAATTGTGATCAAAAGTCACAGCTTGCAGATAACTGGTCCGAACAGTTAAATCTGCGTGACTTGTCCCCTCATCAACATTTTAAATCAAATTCTTCCCAAAAGTTGAAAGATGAGAACAGAATCCTTACTCAGCAGTCGTTTCCTGCATATCTAGATATTTTCAGATATTTCTAAATATAGACTTTTTGTACATTTTTGTATATTTTTTTTGCAGCTTAACATATTTCATTTTACAAATTTTGAACAAATTGAAAATTTTAGAAAAAAATGTTTTTCTTCTTTCAACTTAAAAGTAAAATTTTTAACTATATTTTAAAGTCAACATACTTAAAGCTAATTTTTTAAAAATAAAAATAAAAATCTTTAATTTTTCACTTGTATGTGATATGTTTAATACGTTTGTTTTAGGAATCTATTTTAGAGGTCAAAATGCTTTTTAGTCACTCTGATGGGCATATCACTATTAAAGCGGCTTCAAAACTCAAAAAAATAAAAAATAAAAAAAATTTTCATAGTTAAAGCCAACACCTCCATGTGATGTTTTTAGTGTGTGTTTTTTTGCCTTAGAAATTAGTTTTCTGGAAGGCTTAAAGTTATTATAACGGCCTAAAAAACTCAAAATCTAAACTATTTATGTTTTTACTCCACATAGAGGAAAATTGTTCAGTTTGTTTAGAAGAAGGCCTTAGAGAACAGGAGTAGGATTGAAATGAATGTGCATAACCCAATTTTTCAAGGCCAGCTCATCGAAAAATTAGACCTATAATAGTTTCAGTTCTAGAGAGAGTTGAAAAAATTCCAAAAAAGGGTCAAAAATAAAGAATATTTTTTTTTGTTTTAAACAAATATCAAGATGTCACATGTTTCTACATCCATTTTTAAGGGCTTTTAAAAAATAAAGTTTTTAAATCTGTAGCTTTAGCACACAAGTTAAGGCTATTTTAGATTTTTTTACACGAACCAGACTTGTACCGCCCTGTACCACACCCTACCCTATGCAAAAAAAAACTTTTTTTACAAAAAAAAATCTTTTTAAGAGCCATGTTATTCTTAGGGTGCCCACGGCCAGGTTCCCTGAAAAATGTCATCCAATTTTGTTCAGCAGTTTGGCCCGCTATAGCTTACAAATAAATATGAACGAAGATTTTTAATATATAGATGTTACCAAAATATTTGTGTTGATAAATTTTTATTGCAATATTTGCTCAAAATTAATCACATTATATTTCTTACATACATGTTATAAAATACATACACAAATTATACAGTGTTCATAACCAAAAATGACGTTTTCTACGGTTACTAAACAAAATTTTAGAAGTGTCGGACTAAACTAAAACTATTGTGAACCAATGAGGATTTATAATTATAAATAATACAGATTATTGCTCCCAAGCAAGAATATGTTTGTACCATGACAATTTAACCCAAGCCTAGCACTAAAGGGTTTTGAACTCTTAGTATGTTTGCAGCCTGATGATCCAACTGGCTAGGCCCATAGGTAAATAAATAAACATAGATAGCTTATGTTCGCAAAATCACCAAGAACTGTGCAGTCCGCGAACTCACACTTCTAGAGGTTAAAGTGTACTTCAATGATAAGCGGGGGGTGGTTTGGTATTTTAATGGATTTCATAATTATTAAACCACTCCGAAGTGAATTTTATTTTGAGAATATCAAATTATTTCCCAAAGCAATATATCATATTGAGGAGAAATGATGAAGGACCTTGGAAGAACTAAACTAACTTAAATTTCTCTCTACAGAACTCATGTACACCACAAGTACTCAATGACATAAGAACAGCCAATGTTCACAACCGACCTAGTTAATCTATATAATAGGAATATCTTTAAAACATCTCTGTACATTTATATCTTTCAAAATAAAAAATGTCGTCTTATGTGCAATCTCTCTTTATCTATGGCTAGGCCCCAAAGGATATTGAATCTTTCCATGTCTAGTTTATCTGCATACGGTACAGTCAGCAAGGGCAGAGCTAAGGTGGAATCGATGTCGGAGAAAGGAGTGTAACGGTACTACATGGTCGAGGTAGAAAGGAGTTGCATACGCCATCTTGTGCCCCAGACCAAGCCAGTTCTCATCAAGTATCGAAACAGAAGTGTCCAATAGAAATATATTCGCCGCATGTTATTTAGATCTAATTTCTTAATCGATCCAACACTAACCGTTTGTATCGTTAAAATGTAAATTTAGTTTTGTGTGCAAATATGTTTTGTTCTTTCACTCAATCTTGGCCTTTTACTTTCAGTCCTTTTTCAAGTCTATAATATACAATAAATGGATTTTAATTGGTTCTACTTGAAGCCGGGAACTTTAGCTTAGATCGACATGCTACATTGATATTTAAAAACTAGAATCTCATTGGTCTAATCCAAATCCTCAATCCTGATTTGTTAAATTTGAAAATGTCCAAACCTCCCATTTGAAGAGCTCTCAAATAACGATGAATAAGACACTAACAATGTAAACGATTCAAGGGACTGTAAGCGTAATTTTAAGTGACCTTCCATTTAAAGGGGGACATCCCCGATTCACATTGATACCCTTGAAATATTTAACTGATCAGAGGACAGAGAACTTAGTGTATATGTGTCTTAAATGTTTTGTAAAAAGCCCTAAATTGGAGTATAAGCTAACGTACTGTGTGAACTCAACTTCAGAGTTATTCTTGAAAAATCTAGAATATATTAATATGTCCAACGTGGTTTTCTGAAATTTAAATGTAAAAATTTATATTCTGCCACTTCTAGAAAGTAAATATTAATATTCGTTTGCAAGCACAGTGTTCAACAATTGTAAAATCGTTTCTTTACAGTCTGTTGTCCTTGATGATCAGTCAAACGTTAAAGGGTACCGTTGTGAATTGTATGGAGGGTCACTTGAAATTATTCTTAACCCTATCCCCGCTGGGGTACTTGAAAACCAGGATACGCTGGGGGGGGGTCAATTTGCCCCCCCCCCCCTCTAAATCCCATGTTTGATGTCGAAATATGACAAATGATACATCATTGGAAAGCTCTAGTGCTCTACTTTTAGAATCTGCAAAAAAATTTGCAAATTTGCAAAAATTAAATTTTTTATCGCAAAATCCAGTTATATAGTAAAAATGTTTGCAAAAAAAAATTTGCCCAAAAAATGAAAAATTATACATTTTTGAAAAGCCCTTGACCATGCCATTTCAAATATGCAAAAATGTTTGCAAAATTTTAAATAACCTGATTTTTAATCAAGAAAAACTAAAAATGTGCAAATTTCCTTTGACAGGTTGTTTGCAAAAATTTGCAATTTTTTTTCGCAAAACTTGTGCAATCCGTTTCCTTATGTCATAGGCTTTCCAAAAAGCTAAATTTTATCAAAATCTGACAAGTTAAAGTGGGTCAAAACAAAGATTTAGTTTGTTACAGGAAAAAGCATTCATTCAGGCAGTGTGCCTGAGGACTCAGGCAGTTAGTATTAAAGCCCGGTTTTAGGCCTAAAGGGAGGGCTTTGGGTATGTAGGAAAAGTCAGAAAATTTCAACAGCCTCAGACCAATACTTTTTGAGTTATGTAAAAAAAACGACAGGGGGGGGTCAAATTGACCCCCCCCAGCGGGAATAGGGTTAAAGTTCCTTAAAATTGAGTTTTTGCGAAAAATGAAAGGGGGTATAGGCTAACGTCGAATCGAATTCGATGGTGTTCGCTACTAATCTTACTTCTATCTGTGGTATCTACGACACATACAATTTCACAAAGTTGCAATATTTCACTCTGATCGGACATAATTAAATTTAATTATTTACGATTTGAGTGAAATATTGCAACTTCGTGAATTTGTATATGGGTCCTACGTTTTTCGGTCTGAGTCGTGTTTAACCCTTTTCTCCTTACAGACGGAACATATAGATTAAGATTAGTAGCGATTACCATCGAATTCGATTCGACGTTAGTCTATACCCCCTTTCATTTTTCGCGAACACTCCCTTTCAGATACAAGCTATTGGAAAGAATGATGTTGATCCGTTTATTTCAAACAAAAAATCCCAACTTTTTAGACTGGATTTGTGCATTTTATACTTTCTTAGGCAGAGGCCTTCCCAGCACTCTCCAACCCTATCGTTATTTTCTTACTTTGAAATGGTGTAATTAACTTGAAAAAGTTTTCTTTATTTGGATTTGCTATTTAGACTTTCTACAGTCTGATAAGTATTTTTTTCAAATCACTGCAAGCTATACAGAAGCAAAAGATCAAATCAAGGGGACATTACTGGCGCGTAAATTCAAATTTAAATTAATCCAGTTGCATATTAGAAATTAAAACCTTTTTTCATTCTTATTAGCTCTTTATTAAGAGAAGTTATGATTGTAAGCATATAAGATTTTAATCTTCGGTACAATTTACTTTATTTTGACGTGAAATTAAGTAAGATAAAATTTCCTTGTCTTGAGGATGGAAGAGAGCCGCGAGTTGACCCAGGTAGGAGGGTGCTGCTCTAGCTAGAACCTATTCAAGTGGCGTATACAGGAATGTGTCCAGGGGTTGATGGTTCGGCACCTATTNGGTGGGGGGGCTGAGCCCCATAGCCCCCCTGAAATCGCCTCTGAACCTATTGTTTTTACTTCAAGTCATAAACATTAATATCCGTAAATGTCCGAAAAATACCCATTAATGTAATGAAAAATGATTGGTTGTAAAATCGACAATTATATATCTTAAATATAAAACCCCATAGATCTGAAATGTTATATGTAAAAAAATTATGTAATTAGTAAAACTTTCATAAAGAAGTAAGTTAAGCATGAAAAAATTTAAGAATTTTGGAAAAAAATAGTTTGAGGAAGGCTGAAAGCATGTACATTGTACACGTGTTCTAAAAAGTATACTCCGCAGTATTTTTGTGAATATAATGGCGTTTAAAAATATAATTAATTATTTCTTCTACAAATGATTTGCGTCACAAAAACATATTAAAAATCTGAATTAAGAAGGACTTTACCTCACCAGCTAATCCACATCGTTCTACAATACCCTAAATATAAATAATGAATTCAGGGGGGGGGAGAAGAAGAGAATCAGGGAGAAGGGGGAAATAAATTTTTTTTTAAATGGATTAAATTTGAGGGGGTATAAATGGGGAGGAAGTCGTCTAAAAATTAGAAATGAAAAACGAAAAAAAAATAGAAAAAAAATAAAATACCGTGCACTTCAGTCAACAGCAGGAGAAGCCTCTCTTACTATAATTAAGGCAATGCAAATTTTATGAGTAAAAATAATTAAAAATTAATTCTTGTGATAAAAATAAAATAACGTGAAACATATTACTCGTCAAATCCTTTAATTTTCCACACCTTTCTTCTTAAAGTTATATGCCATAGACATTGCAAACGTATATCTAACTAAGTTAATTGTTGTCAAATATTAATAGCAGATTAAAATAGGGAATTGATCGTCTTTGCTTTAATTTTCCAGGCCTTTTAAATCAAAACCAGGTGCAGCAAAGTTCATGGTTTCAATATCAAAATTAAGTCTACTATTCCTACGATATAATGATTAAAAATGTAATTGAGTCTTTGCCAAAAAACATAAATTTGCTAATCGTTACATCTTTGATGTTTGAACCATTTTAGATTATTTAAATTCATAGTTTGAAATATCGAGTTCCACGCCATTGGGTTGCAAAGATGCAATTATTAGAAAATCAGAGTTTGTGGCAAAGACTCAAGTACTTTATAGTTTGAAGAGAGAAATCAGTTTCTTTAATTCAAATTGTTCGCCATTATATTTGAGATACAAATATGCTGAATATTTTTATATAAAAACTCTTATTAGAGAAACAAAATGTGCATAACTCTCTAGAGGCAGAGTATCCGTGATGTTAATGTATTATTCTTAATCTCAATCCCAATAATTTATGCATGGCCTCACCCCATTAACCAATTTCAAGGGTCGGGATATTACGATTTATAGCTTATTTTATTTTTTAGTTCTTGCTCACATTAACGGAACTACTTGAAATCTAAGTTACTAGGCTTTTAGGGTGCTTCGCGCCCATCTCCTATTTCAACTTTTAATTGTGACTTTATCTCTGAACATCTTCTCGTTGTACAGTAAAAAACAAAAACAAAAAAAGTTTGCGGATTTCATAATATTTTTTTTCGCATTTTCAAAATTTTTCAAAAATAAAAAACTTTTAAACACAAATTTTTAAAATTTTGATACCTTCCAGCTTCCTTCCATGATATGTTTAATTCTTTAGCTGAACCAAATAGAACAAAATCATATAAACTTGAACGGGTTCTCTTTAAACCTCTAGAATGTTTTCCCTCTGCTTTATTTCCAAGAATATGGAATTCGATTGCATTAGAGCTTAAAGAAACTAAATCTGCAAAATCGTTTAAAAGAAAAGTTGCCAAGATCTATTTGGATAGTTATGCAAATTATATCTGTAAAAAAAAACTGTGTATCATGTGGATAAACTTAGTCTTTACTATCTTCATCACCCTGTATTCCATTAACATGATTTTAATAACTTATGTTACCCTCTGTTCCAACCCTTACGCTGAGTATCCTCCCTTTCCCTTATACTCCCTCACCTCCTCCTTACTATTTTCCTGATTTATCATCGTTCTTATGTTTAAAATGTACAATGTACATTGTTTTTATCTGCAATCCTCATTCGTTTATAGTGGGCCAACCAATTAAAACAACCTACCCTGGTTAGGCAGGTCCAAACTACATAGTAAATTGTGATTTTTTTATTTGTATTATCTCGTGCTTTGTAGTTGAATAAAATATGAAATATATGAAATATGAATAAATATCTAGATCTTAAAAAAGATTTGTATCCTCTTTTATATTAGGTTTCTTTATTATTCAACATTTTCCTTCTTATCTTTATGTCTATGCTATATAGTTGACTGTTGATGTACATTGATTTTTATCATCACAGTTTATATTATGTTTAATATCATTACAGTTAATGTGACATCTTTAAACTTTAGGTATTACTAATCGTTCTATACTATAACAATAGTCGTATATATAGTCTGTGGTATTTAGATTAGATTCATAGATCTCACCGTAGCCACCACTTTTCTAACAAATGCCTCACTGTGTCATGCATCCTGCATACAATCAAGGATGTAAGGCAAGGAAAGTCATTTCAGAAGTGTACACATCTTTAGTACTGCAGTGTACTGTCTCTGGGCGCTAATGTAAACACAAGACGGATGTCGAAGCCTGACATGGGATCCATCATTCACATAAAAAATCAATGAAATGTTCTGGTCATAGGAAACTATTATGCGAATTATCAAAATTATCAAAATTTAATGCTTTTAACCTCCTCGGATACTAAACGAACATTGATGCATCTATTATTGTTTACAAATTCCGCCCAGAAAGAACTGGTTTCAATATGTACACAGAGTATACACAACCGCAATTGACTTTCCTTGCCTTACATTCTTGTGAGACAGGTTTTTTGGTTTATGAAATAAATTCAATTTTTTAAGTTGAAGTAAAAACCATGCTTTCTCCAGCCCAAAAACCCAGACCCTAGCTGGAGCATACTCTGATCAATAATTTAAGGGGTAAATATATTCTACATACTCTGATCAATAATTTAAGGGGTAAATATATTCGATATGCTCTAACAAGGGTCTGGGGTTTTTATCAATTTAAGCAGGCATTTGGGATATTTCTTAAATACCTAAAGGTATTTGAGGTTGGTATTCAATACAGATATATACTGTTTTTTTTGTGTTTTTTTTTTTTTGAATTTTCGCACATATACATATATCATATAAAATTGGAAAATATACTTTATAAATAAATAGATATATTTACGTAAAATATAAAACCAATGCATAATATACAGGGGACATTAGTTCCAAATCTAGCACTTGGCCGCATTTCTAGTTAAATCTATTTTGTAATATTTTGATTTCTCAATGTTGTAATGATTTTTAAATTATAAAAGAAAAATATGTTTTAATTTTCTATTGCGTTTATAACTTACCTTATCAAAACATTTTGTTTTGTTACGTAAGTGCCTAAATGCTTGAAAATTGACATTGATATGAATTCAAGTAATTGTCGCAAAACCATGATTTGTTCCGAAAACGCGACATGAACTGAAATTAGGGTTTCCAATCGGAATTCCGTTGCGCGCAATTGCACCGGAATTGCGGGCAAAGATTGCTTACGCTTGCGCTATTTCATTACGTGCAATTGCGCTATAAATTGCAAAAAAGGAAGCAATTAAATATTCGCGGAATTGCGCGGAATTGCGTGGAATTGCGTGGAATTGTGTGCATCGGAATTGGTTTCATATCTAAAAATCATTAATTTTAAATGTTAGACTTACAAATTTATGCAGCGGATACAAGAATGGAATTAAATATCTCTTTTAATTTTAAAATAATCGAGGCCCGAGTGTCAATTGTTTCAATAGTTTTCAAATTTTAAAGTATCTTGTGGTTAAGCTACTAATTAACAATTTAATATACATTTTTCATTTGTTAACATTGGATAAACATTAAATTGGAAACTTTTTTGGGTTAAAATTGTAAGGTTCGTTTAATCAAAACTAGATATTTTGCTACAGTGAGAACCAGAAAACTATGGTACAGAAAGACATCATCACAGTGTATTTAATATTATAGTTATACAAGTCGAACAAAATTACTTAGTAACTTATTAAATCACTTATCCATTTACATGGGTCTGCTTCAGTCTAAACTGTCGTCTTCCTATGACAGATTTTTCTTATTATCATGCTGCACATGAATATTATAAAACAAAATATTAAGTTTAATTCAATTGAGACTGAAATGTTAGTGAAGTTCAGTTTATTGTATGCCACTGCCAAAGTTTAAATTGAATATTTTGTTGTTGAAAGGAATTGCGCAATAATTAATTGCATTTATTGCGTGCCATAAGGTTTTAATTGAATTTCATCAAAAAATTGAAACACAACGCAAGAAAGTTGGACGTAATTGCGCGCTATAGCGTGCAATTCTGTTGTGTTAATTTGCGCGCAATTATTACGGAATTGCGAGCAATTAAGTTCACTTGCGTGCAATGCAAGGGCTCGAAATTGGGTGCAAGTAAAATCCGCTTGCTTTGGAAACCCTACCTGAAAGCTAGTAAATGTTTCAAAATAGGTATATGTTCGCAAATGAAATCAAGAATCATCAAAAACTAATTCGAACACCTTATTATTAGTTTAAAATTGACATTTATTGTTTCAAAATATAGTTTTAACCATCTAAAAAAAAATAAATGGTGTTATTTTGTTCTACTTGTCTTGTATTTAAAGATATATATACTTGTAGAACCCAAAGAAAGGAGTAACTCGAAATAGATAACAAGAAGCTAAGCAGCAATCTACCAGGTACGGAATTTGAAGGAGTATTTGAAGGGGTATTGGGATTCATCTCGAGGTTTCCTTGTAGTTCCAGCACCTTTAGATCAAAATGTAGAAACCCAAAGAAAGGAGTTACTCGAAACAAATAACAAGAAGCTAAACAGCAATCTACCAGGGACGGAATTTGATTTATTTGTTTCCCAAACTAATGATCCCGATTACTACGGCTTCTTCACATTCAGAATATAAACCGTCTCCAAAAAATCGATAATAATGAAATCTCTTTATTTCCTGAAAAATTACATTTAATTAGTATGATTACATATTGTGAAAATAATGTTTATAATGAAAAAAATTCTTACGATCTAGTATACTTGAAGGCGGGCACAAATTGGGTATAAACAGTACTAAAATGACGTTTTTGACTTGAAATAAAATGGCAATTGATTATCAATCTAAATCACTATTTTTTATGAATATTATTCTTTTGTTAAACTTTTTGAATCTGTATTACTACACGTGAAGTTGTTTATACTATCTGGGAGGCAAGGTTTGGTTTGGTGATCTCCGAGAGAAAATTTAAGTTAAAGACGACTTTACAACAGAGAACTCATTGTTAAGGATTAACAATACTCTTGAAAAAGATAACTTTGCAGATTTGGAACTAATAGTATAGGGAGGGATGGGGAGGTGGGGTGGAGATCAGGCATAGTGACATATCCTAGAAAATTCACCCCAACAAAAATATGGCATCTGAAATCTACATTAGAACATAGGAATTTATGATTAAACGAGAATAAAAATAGTTTAAATAGACTAAATAAATACTTCAAATAAACAAAGAACACTAGTTCAAATATCGACAAAAAAATAGTTCAAATGAACGAAAAAGTAGTTCAAATGAACAGCAAAAAATACTTCAAATGAACAACAAAATAAAGTTCAAATATCGACGAAAAAGTAGTTCAAGTGAACAAAAAAAATAAACTACAGCAGGCCTATTTACCAATACAATATAGACGACATTCGAGTGCAGCTCTGTTTTCTATCTATACTTGCAAGTAAACAAAGGGAAGCTATTATAGACTTGAACAGAATTCAGCAGTAAAAAGCTTAATAACAAAGCATGGTTCTACACAAATTATATTTACATTATAACGACTAGTGTTGGTCTAACTAAAGTTGATCTAAATACAACACGAATGGATGTTTTGTAAGCAAAATTGGTAAAGTAAAATTCCCTTAAATTAATTGTAAATAATTATTATGTAATCTATGTGCAGGATATATAACCGGAAACAAGGTAATAAGGCAAGATCAGATAATTTCTGTTGCGTATTCTCTGCGTACATATTTAAACCAGTTCTCTCTGGGCTGTGTTTGTAAACAAGAATAGATGCATCTGTGTTCCTCTAGTATCCGAGGTGGATGCATTTAATTTTGATAATTCACATGATGGTTTCCAATGATAACAATATCTTAAAAACAAAGAATATTTCCCCTTTTAATTCACAGCTTCCCGTAACCCATTGTTTACATGTAAGCTGGATAGAAAGCAAAGCTGCACTGGAATGTCGTCTATATTGCATATTGGTATAAAAGCTTACCACTGTATTTCATTCAAACAATTATTATGGTTCAGTCCTTGGATAAGATTTTAAGCATATTTTTCAACAGAATATTAACCATACTTTCACAAAGGATACAAAATTGCTGTGTTTCAAGTTCACTATTATTCAAAATCATACCTTGAAGACTCTAAAAGTCGTCTACCTAGTTCCTTTCACAGTTTTTTGATGCTTACTATGATCTCACCAGTCCCCACAGACAGTTTTTATAGTTTGGTCACAGTTCGAACTTTATTAACCCTGTAGCTTTGATGGTTACATTAATCATGTAAAATTCTTGAAATAATTAACAATTCCAAAATACTCCTTGTCCAGCCTTGCATTTCCAAAATGTGGTCTGGCCTTGTTGCTGTCAATTTTAACGGAGATAGAAGGGTGTCCCATGAACATGACAGTTGGTGAATCGTTTAAAATGTCTTCTTACAGAGTTTGTTATATGGTTTTTAAACAACAAAAAGAAAAATAATATAATACTATATGGCAGCCATATTTTAGAATAATTAGTTTTAAAGTAGAATAAATTTGAGTAAAAATAAGAAGACATTCAAAACTATTCACAAATTGTCATGTTCCAGGGAACACCCTGCATCAAGAATTTTGTTCAGATTTCAATTAATTAAATTGAAATTCTTCGTCTCTTTAGTAATTTGTTCTTTGGTAAGATCTGAACAAATTTGAACCGTCTATTCCATAGATTTACGATAGATTGCGCATTAGACGACATTTTTCATCTTGAAAGATATAAATGTACAGAGATGTTTTAAAGATATTCCTATTATATAGATTAACTAGGTCGGTTGTGAACATTGGCTGTTCTTATGTCATTGAGTACTTGTGGTGTACATGAGTTCTGTAGAGAGAAATTTAAGTTAGTTTAGTCCTTTTCATGTCTTTCTTCAGTTCTCATCAATATGATATATTGCTCAGTGAAATAATTTGATATTCTCAAAATAAATTTCACTCCTGAGTGGTTTAATAATTATGAAATCCATTAAAACACCAAACCACCCCGCTTATCATAGAAGTCCACTTTGACCCCTAGAAGTTTGAGTTCGCGGACTGTATAATTCTTGGTGATTTTGCGTACATAAGCTACTTATGTTTATTTATCTATGGTCTATTCTTGCCAAATCATTAAGTAAGCCGTTTAAAGACTCTATGAATGGCAATAAAGACCACATTCGAGGCATAAGACTTAATTTTAACTTGATATATTTGAGGAGTTCTTAACAGTTTCATCTTGTAAGGTTAACTCTGTTTTATGTATTGTAGAGACAATCACAGACTAACCATACTGCGTATATGCTCTACTTGGATAGGCTGAGCAGGCCTATAGTGTCCCGACAAGCCATGCTAAAGTTGCATGAACGGTTTTGGACTGCCATCTAACGGCCACTTGTTCCATATAATACTTACTCAGGGGTTAGGTTTTACAATTCAATATATAACATGAAACATCAAGTTTATGAATTTAGTATATTTTTGAAGATTTAGTATTTCGTATCCAAAGGCTCCTTTAATATCAATGAATATAGGTGTCTGCTGATTAAGGTGGTTTACAGTACTTGTACACAATAGAACCTGCTGTGGAAAATATAGCTTTTTCTAGGTTTCAATTGATCTATTATTCTCTTATCTCTGCATTAACCTAATCAGACTAACCCTTCGTAATACACAATCTCTAATGAAAGTATCTTTATTTGATAATGATATATATTAGATATAGAATTACATGTCATCAGATTTTAAGAGAATAAAAGCTGATGATGACAATGAAATGACGGGATATCACATACACGAATAAAATTCATAAAAGTCAAAAGAAAACATAAAATAAAATACTTATTTTCACTTTCAGTGACATTTTATTTACTTGAAACAGTTGGAATTCAAGATTACTGCTTTTTCTTACAAAAGCCCACGCAATATTGTGATTTAAAACGAAGACGACTTTTAAAATATATCTTAATTTATTAAACTGTTCACAAGGATGGGTCAATCAGAAGGTGCAACGCAAGCATGTTACCAATAAGAAATCCCAAAACCTAATGTGTATCCATGTATTAAAATCTGACAACCCACATTAAAAAGCATTAATCTCTGAAATGGATATTTATTATGGCGTCATATAAATTGGACTAATGATCGATTAGACTAATGTCCATTTGGACCAACGTTCAAAAACCGGTTTGTGAACAGCTGACTTTAAAGTTTTACGTTAGTCCAATCGGCAATATCTCCATTCGATATAGTTTCGTTCTTATTAGATAACTTGACAGAGAAAGACGACATTTAAAAATGAAGAACCTTTTTCGCGATTTCCCCCCCGTAATAACACATATTTGAACATTGCTATTTCAGATAATCTGAGTCAAAGCGATATTTTAGAAATGAAAGCAACAAGTACAATCACACAATATTTGAATTAAAAACCTTAGAATTCCAACTGTATATAATGGTAGCAAATAAAAAATAAATAAACAAACAAATAAATAAGTAAAAATTGACTAATTATCGTAATATCACACTCGGCAGTTGTATAAAGTTTGTACTTCACGGCATTACTTAAGTCTATCCTAAAATCTAAAAAAATATATTTAAAATAAGATTAATAAAGGATTTTAAAAATAATTAAAAAGGAGTGAGAGGGACGTAATTTCAAGTGTACTCCTCCTATTATGTTTTAAACAAAAAATAAACATCAAATCAAAAGTTTTCTATTTTAAAAAACTTTTCCCTAAATTTTTTTATTTTCCGCCAAAATAATCTAATTTCTCCTAATTGGCAATAATAACAAAATCAAAATACGAGAGAGGGGTTAATTCATGACCTAAACATACGGTGTTGGTACCTGGTTGGTATGTTATAATGCATTTACCAGGAGTGTAAAGAGTGTACAGGATTACGCAGAATTACGCAGAAACACGCATTCTGATGGTCATCGTTTTGAGGTCCGTGGATTTTTTTAATTTAAAGTTTTTGGTTTTATAAATCATCTTAAAGAATCTTAAATATTGATCCAACAGAACAATTTTATTTTCTTTTTTAAGATTATTTTTTCTCTAAACAAAGATATTAAATGATTTTTCAAATAAATTATCAATATGAATATGAAAAATCTTTTTGCTTGACCTTTTTGATCACTGGACTTTGCATAATAAAAACAAACTATCGAGCATACAATTTAGCAGTAGGATACGCGTCTTAGATCCACTTCAAGCTCTGTAAAGCCCAAAAACCATGAATGTCTAAGGGAGTGAAGACATGGTAGTTGAGCTGAGAGTGCAGTATTGAAGAAATACATAAGAGTAATAAAACGAAGAGGTAAAGCTTAGCTCAGATGCATACAACCGACCTCGCTATAATTAATTGATTAATAGAGCGGTCGGTTGTATACATCACGAAATGTTTACGTATCTAACGCTGTACACTTGCATTAAAAAAAACTACGACAAATGTTTAAGATTCTCTACAATACTGCACTTTTGGCTCAACTACCATGTCTACCCGGTCACTCCCTTTAATAACGGACTCAAAACAAAGTCAATCCTTAGTTACGCAGGATTGCGTATACATTCGTTGATTTGCTCTATGCAGCACACTATAAATTCCCTAAAAATATCCAATATTATTTTGTGAGAAAACAAAAGCATCTAAGGTATAAGGTATACCTTCAAAAGATGAGCCTGTAAAGACGACCTAAATCTCTGATAATATTACGATCAGATATAATGCTTCTGTCTGGAACAATGGCTTATTCATTGATTTTGCAAAGAAATGAACAGTTTGAACTGTACATGGAATAATATATCAAATCAAATAAACATTACGAGTTCTATAAAGCATCCTTTGTAGGTAACCATGTACAATGTTAACCATGTTAAGTTTTAAGTTTTGCTAAACAAAATGATAAGTAGAAATATGTAGAACACCAAGATACAAATTACATTTAATTGCATTAATCTGCACACGTAAGTTTGCACTAATAGATGGAAACCAATTATGCAACTTTTATTGTAGAAAAAAGTGAAATGAAAAAGGAAAAAATGAGCCCAATATATGGATTGGTTACCTAGTGTACACATCCCCAAGAGCTGGTCTACATATTGGACAGTATTGGTTCACTTCACTTATAGAGAGAGGATCAGAGTTCTAGAGTAAAAATACATATTCTATTGGACAGTGTTGGTTCACTTCACTTATAGAGAGAGGATCAGAGTTCTAGAGTATAAGAACATATTCTATTGGACAGTATTGGTTCACTTCACTTATAGAGAGAGGATCAGAGTTCTAGAGTATAAGAACATATTCTATTGGACAGTA